>NW_026067956.1:8866463-8951127 GCF_014885135.2 Alexandromys fortis
GACAGACAGGCCAGAAGTCACAAGTGGCCACACCTGGTTCCCTGGATAGCTGGAATGTGAGGCGGGTTCCGCTAAGATTAGCAGTTAATTGGGTGAGGGGCAGGTTTTGTCAATAGAACATAACTATGGGTGTGAGGTTCTCTGCAGACTCCCTAGAGTGATGGTTTCTGTAATGATTGTTAGGGGGGAAATGGCTCCTGACATTCATGGTCAGTTCAGCCTTGTTGGTACTGTAATCCTAGCACATAGGAGGCGGCGGAGGCAAGAAAAGGTCAGCATTGGCTACATAGTGAGTAAGTTTTTGGCTAGCCTGGGCTATATATTAAGACCTTCGTGTCATAAAACTTATAAAGAGAAGTGGGGGAGGGAAGTCCTATACAAATATCTTGGCTCATTTTGTGATATTGTAACAAAATGCCAGAAACTGGGTGACATGGAGGTTGGAGGGTTCTAGCATCTGCTGAGCACTCGTAAAAGTCTTCTTGGCCATCAGAACATGGAGGATAGCTTCGCGGGGGGAGTGGGTGTGAGAGGGAGGATCACACACAACGCAGAAAGCGGGCCTGTGAGTCAGGGGTGTGTCAGGTTGTGACAAGCTTAGCGCAACCTCCCCTAAGGGTTCCCAGAAGACCCGAATCCATCCCTTCTGAGGGCGTGCTCCCATGACCTAAGTGCCTTCTGATAGGCTCCTCCCACAGTTCCTGCCACCTCACCGTCACCCACCAGCTACCCATGTGCAGTGCTCTCCAACCTCACCCAGCCTGTGGCAGCCTCAGAGGAAGCTGACCTTGTAGGACTGGTCACCCGAGCCCTTTGGTCCTCAGTGACTGGGCACCAGAACCTCACACCCAGGGATGGGGAAATGTCTTTCTCCCAGGGATTTCCAGATTGGACACACAGGCCTCCCAGTGGGTGTGGGTGAGTCAGGGCAGACTGGTCGCTCTGGAGAATAATGAAACGTGAGCACAACCTCTCTGGCAAGGGCTCCTTAGCACGCTGCTCAGCGAGTCACCATCCCAAATGACTAATGACATTGACTGGAGGTCACCTAGTCAATGACAAACAAACATGGGAGGGCTTGACATGGCACTCCAATCCCTAAAAGACCTGTTCTGGAGCCTCTCTCTAGAAGAACAAAGGACTAATTCTCGGGTTCCTCATGGGGTAAAGTAGATCCCAGACGTCTTCCACCCATAAACAAGTTAGTGCTAACATAGAAAAAAACAAGAACCAACCTTTCAAAACAACACCACCATCCCATCATTGTGTGAATAAGATCTAGTGAGCTTGTGTACATCCTGGTTCCCCTCTGGTATTCCTTTCTTTTGAACGGAAGAGGGGGTTTTTCAGGGACAGACACTGCAGCCTTGGGCACAATCCCAGTCTGTATGGAAGAAGGGCTTCCCACCTTGCTCTTGAGTCCACCTTTCTCCCACACGACAGTCTAGCCCTCCCTCCTTCCCCCTCTTCCTCCCCTTCTCCCCAGCTTTGAGGTATAATTGATATGCACAGATCTACATATATATGGGGGGTGTGTTTTGTTTTGTTTTGCTTTGTTTGAGACAGGGTTTCTCTGTGTTGCGGTAAACTAATCCTCTTGTACACTGTAAAAAATTTGTCACCCAAATTGGCTTAACAAAACACTGATTGGCCAGTAGCCGGGCAGGAAGTACAGGCAGGGCAGCTAAACTAAATATGATGGGAAGGAGAAGGGCAGAGCCAGGAGACGCCAGCCAGCCAGCCAGGAAGCAAGACATGCCACTTGGCAATACAGAGATTAATAGAAATGGGCTAATTTAAATGTAAGAGTTAGCTAGTGACAAGCCTGAGCTATCAACCAAGTGTTTATAAGTATTATTAAGCCTCCAAGTCAATTATTTGGGAAGCTGCCACAGGGTATTTGGGACCAGGAAGGCAAAAAAGAGACGTCTGATCACACTGTGTAGTCCTGGCTGTCCTCATACTGTAGACCAGGCTATCCTCAAACTCAAAGATCCACCTGCCTCTGTCTCCTAAGTATGGAATTAGAAGCATGTGCCACCACTGCCTGGCTATAACATCACCTTGTTAACTGTAGGCACACAATGTGCCATAAATCTCTAGTAGAACTAAATGTCTATGATCACTGAACCTTCATAACCATTAAGCTATAATTTATTTCCTCAGGTCTCACCCCAGCCTTGGATACAACCCTCGTATTCTGTGTTCCTATAAGACTATGTTAGCCACCTCATAAAAGTGGGATTTCATGGCACATGTCCTTCTGTTTCACTGAGTGTAACATTCTTCAGATTTGTTCATGTTGTAGCATAAGCTAGGGTTGCTTCCCTTTTAAGGCTGATAGTATTCTACTACATATCTACAATAAACATACATACCCCATATTTTCCGTCATTGATGTGTCACAGCTATGACAAGACATCACCTGACATCTCTCAGGTCGCCTGTGTCGACGTAGCAAATCAAAACCACAGGTGCTAGAGAGGAAGTGGAGAACCTGGAACCGCTGCATTGCTGGGGAATGTGAGCAGCGCAGCTGCCTTTCTGTTTAGTGCTCGGCTTCCAAGTATCAAAAACAGACCTGCTGTTTGGTCCTGCAGCTCTCCTGGAGTGTGCACTTCTAAGGACACACCTGGCAGGGCAGTGGAATATCAAAGTTACGTGTGCACATGGTCCCCAAGAACCCAGAGATGGAAACAGCCCTCCCTAGAGGTCAACACCTTCCTCTCTGCTTGTCCGAGTCCTTAGAGTCCCTCCCCTCCGGCCATTGTATCTCCCCCCCCCCCTTTACCACTGTTCTGAGGGGAGAGCATCATTCCTCTTCCTGGACCTATTCTTCAGCATTGAATCTGTACCCACGCCCTCCACCGAACCAAAGCCAATCTGAACACCAACTCTAAGGGCTTCTCAGCTGGTCTACTAAAGCTCTAAAAACCTTTTCCTGAATTCTGGTGCGCTGGCCCACGGGCAACTATGCCTCTCTCTTCTACTAACTTTTCCTCCAGTCTCTTCCAGCCAAGGGACTGCTCAGAACCTCCCTTCCCTCACCTCACATTCTTCCTCGGCAGTACTGTCTACTGCATCTGGTATTTGCCCTACAGGGTAAAAAGTTCAGCAGCTTTGCCCAGGGTCACAGTGATAAAGAGCGTGGAGGAAGTTTCACACAAGGTCCCTGGTCTGTCTGCAAAGTGGGGAGCCGAATCCTCCGCCCCACAGCTCAGGAGCAGCTCACAGGTCTGGAGAGACAGACTGAGGTGAGAAGATCTGTTCCAGGTCGTCCTCAGCCGTGCGACAGCACAAAGCCACCCTGGGCTATGCGTGTCCTTGTCTCAAACCAGAAGAAAAACAGAGCCCACGGGACATGTGACCTACAGCTGGCTAATCTTCTTCTCCCTGGCCCACCTGCTTCTTCCTGGCCCACCTGCTTCTCCCTGGCCCACCTGCTTCTTCCTGGCCCACCTGCTTCTCCCTGGCCCACCTGCTTCTCCCTGGCCCACCTGCTTCTTCCTGGCCCACCTGCTTCTCCCTGGCCCACCTGCTTCTCCCTGGCCCACCTGCTTCTCCCTCTCTCTGGATAGCCCTGAGGGAAATTCCAGACACCTCATTTCATTTTTATCTCATTATGGATCTTTTAGAAACAGGAAAGCAAGCCATAAAATGACCCATTCCCTGCTCCTGAGAGCTGTTACAATTGTTTTTCAGGGCAGTCTTTACATCCCATAGTCTTCAGTTATATCCCGTGTGCACACTTTCAGGAGTTTTCTTTGTGGGTACTCTTGTCTCATCCCAACAGCCCTTTCTTCCTCTGGGAATTTTTCTTGTTCTTTATTAGCACAGCTGGTACTGCCCTTTTTTCAATGTTTGTACAATCTGACCTTTCTGCCCTTCACTTCCAGCTCGCCTGCATCACTAAGTGGGAGTCATGTCTTATAGATAGCATGCTACTGGGACATTTTAAAGTTCACCCGTCAACCTATCTTTAATTAACAGACTTAAACCAGTTATACCCAATAACATGGTTGATATTTAAGGCTGAAGCCTGACATTTTTTTTCTTTTGTTACATCAGTCTTTATTTTTTTTTTCAATCTGTGCCTTCCTGCAGTCTGCTTATGTGCTTCCAGACTACCGTTTTGATTTATCTAGTGCTTTTGTGTGGATCTCTGAATCACTGTGTAAGTTACTCTACACGCCTGTCATATGCATGAACTCGGCATCTTAGCAGCCTGGGTGACACACAGAAGCACTGCTTCCCACCACGTTCCTGTCCTCCTCCCCATTGACAATTCCTCTTTTCTCTCTTCTACGTTTAGAGCCACGTCAGAAGGCATTATATGTTTGGTTTCCACTATCAAACATAGCTTAAAGACCCCCCAGGCGTGCGCTCCGCTCCCAGGCCTGCTTTACCTTCTTTCAGGACATCTTTGCTAATGACAAACTCCTCTGATATGTCTCCACTACCTCTTCATTCATATAGGGTTTTGTTTTCTAGATAGGTTTCCGGACATAGCCCAGGCTACACTCAAACATCGTGTTTCTGCCTCTACCTCCTGATTCCAAAAGTGCACCACCTTGTCTGGCACCCGAAGGCATTTTTTCCTAAGAAAGGAATTGTGTGTTGAGTTGGAAACAGTGCCACTGCTTGTGCCCCTGTCACCTCTTACAGGAAACCCTGTTTGCCTGCCCTGCCCCCGCCCCCGCCCCCATGAAGTGGTTTCCCTCCTGGTTTGTTCAAGATTCTTTATTCTTGGTCTTTAGTTTGGTAAGTTTAATTATGATGTCTTGGCATGACTTCTTTGGGCTTATTCAGCTTAACTTTCGCCTCATGGCTCTGAACTTAAGCCTCTTGCAATAGGTTTCGGCAAATAATTTTTCCTTGAACTTTTGCAGTCCTGCTTCTGACACAAAAACACGGGGGCATGGCTTACGGTAAAGAAGGTCCCTGGAGCACTTGTTCCCAGTCCGCATTCTCCCTCCTTTCAGATGGAAGGCTTTCTACTCTCCTAGTCCTCTAACTTTTCAATCGTGCGCTTCTGGGCCCTCCGCTGAGCTTCCCAACTGCTGCTAGGAATTGAATGGACCATACCAAACACGTGGGGCCCGCCCTCCACCAATGAGTTGCTTCGCCCCCATTTCTTTGCTGAGGGTTTCTTCATCTGCGTCAAGGATGTTTGTAATTGCTCACTGAAGCATTTTCATTCCAGTTGTTTCAATTCTGTGGTGCGTGTGTGACGTGGGTGTGTGTGTGCACCCTTAATTTTTAGACAGAGTCTCTCATTGAACCTGGAGCTCACTGACTACTCAGCAAGCCCCAAAGATGTACTTGTCTCTGCCTCCCCAGCCCTAGGATTGCCTGGCTTTTTACAGGAGTGTTAGAAATTGAATGTAGGCCTTATTGATTTTTTTCCCCCATTTATGTTGAAAACTTTTGGATCGTAGTACGACAAGAGTGTCCCAAAGGCATTTGGAGCACATGCGGATTTCACTAAAATTTGTTATTTTAGCCTGCGTTCTCCGAGATCACTTTGGAAGGCAAGGGCAGGTGGCTCCTCCACACTGTCAGTTGGAGGGACAGTGTACTTTGTACTTAGTCTCCACAGACAACCAAGGTGGTCGGGGACTCTGTGCTGCTGCTGAGATGGAACTAGAGTTCCAGCTCGTCCTGTGGTCTCCACCAGCACCATGGTGGAGATCCCAGCTCCCACCAAGCCCACTCATAGTCCAGACTGACCCTGGAAAGTGGAGCAGAGAAGCCTGGGTTCCAGCTGGGATGAAAGTCCAAGCTCTTGCAAATGAGCTTCCCTGGCACAGTCAGGGTGCAGAGAGCACCCTGGACGGTTTCACCCAGATCCTCTGGCCTTAGGCTACTGGGCTGGGAGCTTTTCTGGAGTAACTGGTTAGGCTGTAGTATCTAAATCTGCTGTATATCATGGGAGCCTGGTCGTGTCACTAGAAACAGAAGGCTTTTCTGGGACTATTTCTAATTAGTTCATTAGGAGTTTGTGGGGGGTTAGAGCCTTTGTCTGCACCCACCGGGTGTTTTGGATCGCTGGCTTTCCTGCCTCCCTGTCCTCAGCACAATGCTCTCTGATCTCTCATTCAAGTCCCCATAGTCACTGTGCTCCAGCTTCTGCTGTCTGCTGCCTCCAGAAGCCACTTACTCTGGGCGTTGCAAAAACTCTTTCTGTCCTTGGAATGTCCTGCCTGCCTGCCCCCTTCTCAGCCTGTCCTCTGGACCAGTTCAAAGTCTGCACTGTGGAGGGTTTTCCTCCGTCATAGGAGGGCCTGCTCCTACCTCCCCACCCTTCCTTCCAGGCTGTTCCTAGGCTATGTGCGCATTCTGGGGCTCTCCCTGCTACTTGAGGGCCCTCCTCTTTGTCCCCCCAACATGCTCTTCCAGAATGAGTAGCCATAAACACGTGTTGGACCCATCTGAGCCTGGAATACCAATGTTTTCGCTCCCAACTTTGTGGCCGCCTATTGGGCGAGGAAGAGGGCTCATTAGCTTCCTCTCCATAGACTCTAAGACCAGTAAACAACTTCCGTCTGCCAGCAGCACAGTCGCCATGGTTTCCCCCACCCTCTAGGCATACTAGGTGAATGCTGATTGACAAACAGAGGAGGACTGGCCAAGACCTTTTTGGGCTGTCTTAATAGGAAGGGGGGAGCGAAAAGTTGGTGCTGCAGAAGAATGCCTTGAAACTATTCCCAGGGCAGAGCACAGTGGGAAACCAGGCCTGACAGCCAAGAATCTCTTTAAAGATAACAACGCAGCAGCAAAGACTCTATCATCCATCATCCTCAGAAACATGAAGATGCTTGTCAGCCTAAACTATGTCTGTATGTATGTGATTTATCAGACAGGCAATAAAATAACCTTTCTCACTTTTCCTAATAATTTTGTATATTTATGGACTTGGGGTTTACTTGGGGTTTTGAATTTTGGTTAGCTGTGTTGTAAGGAATTTTTATAACTCTTTACAGTGTTCCTGAGAGGCTAGTCTCCTATTCAAGATTCATTTTTAAAAATCTTTACTTACTTCTTATTTTATATATATATATATCTTTATTTTTCTCTTTTTTCACCCTGCAGGTTCTTTGCATATGCATGTGGCTTCCAGTTTTGAGTTTTTATGGGACTCCAGCGTGCAAATGAGTGGATCCCCGCGTCTATATCTGTCCCTTGGGCCTTCTCTTGGGCCCTTGTCCTGCTGCTTGTTTTGTTCTGTTCTGATGCATTAGTTTTTGTTTTATCTTATTATATTTTGTTTTATTCTTATCCCTTAGAAGCCCATTTGTTTTCTAGTGAGAAACAGAAAGGGGGTGGATCCAGACAGAAGGGGAGGTGGGAGGAGCTGGGAGGAGTGGAGGGAAGGGAGACCATGATCAGGACATATTATATGAGAAAAAAAAATCTATTTTGAATAAAAGAAAAAAACCTTAAAAATGAATACACCTTGAACGTCTCTCCTGACTGGTCATCAGTGTCCTTCAGACATCCCATGCTCAGGAAAGGGGGAGTCGAGCATGTGGCTCATGTCTGGAATCCCAGCACCTGGGAAACTGAGGCCAGTATCAGGACTGGGTGGGCTACATAGTGAGTTCCGGAACAAGCTAGGTGAGAAAAGAGGGGAGGAGAAACCCAGAGGGAATGGGGGTTGCTTCTGGAGCCTCTGAATAGTCACAGGAGAGAGATGTTCCACACCAGTCAAGAGTGGGCATCTGAGCTGGTTGTGACACCGTGCACAAACCCGTGATCCCAGCACTGACAGAATGATAATGAGTTCAAGGCCAGCTTGGCCTACAGAGAGAGACCACATCTCAAAAGCATTAGTGTTTGAGTCATCCCAAGTACCAGAGATAATCTTGGCTATGAACATGTCACAACTTCTCACCCATGTACCAGAGATTTGTGACTTTGTGTGGGAGGAAGGGGTCATGGTCTTACAGGTTCTCCAAGGTAGCTCTGTTACAATTGTGCTGACTTGGTCTGGGGACACTCTAATAGAACACCGCAGACTTCAAGGCTCAAAGGCAATGGAGATTTGTTCCTCACAGTTTAGAGACCTAGGTGGTTCATGATAAGGCACCCTCTGGTGAGGAACTGTCCCTTACTTCAGTGATTTGTGCCTGTGTCCTCACATGAGGGGAGGGGTGAGCATAGGATGCTAATTCCTTTCCATCTTAATAACCCCTAAAACCCTCACTTTGTTAGGATGTCAACATGTGGCTAAGAGGGGCGGGGTGGGGGGGGTCACAAGGCACTGAGTCCAGTCACCAAATCACAAGAGTCACGTGAGCAGAGACACAAGCCAGAACTTCCCAGATCTCCTGATTAGAATTTCTAATCTCACAGCCAGAAATGCTCAAGCTCCCTAGGGCCATCCTCCTGCGGGTGTTAAGCAGACCCAGACACCTGCAGTTTCCCATAAGTTCTATGAAACAACGGCCCCCTGAAATGTCCACTCGGGAAATGTGTCTTGTTCAGCCCCAGGGTGACAAAAACAACTGTTTAGACTTTGACACTCTAAAGTGATTCCGATCTTCACAGCCCAATGGACTCAAAACATTGGTTTGATCTCTCACAACTTATCCCCTTCAGGGAGGGGGGTTGGGGGGAGGCGTGTGGCCACCAAAAATGCAAGTCACCAGCATTAGGCTGGTGATTGACTTCCAGCGAGCAGGGAGTTCTTTCAAACACCCTGCACGGGGCCATCACTCTCTTCCAGAGCGAGGCTACTGCAGACTGCTAAGCTCTCCTGGGCCTCCTTTCTCCTCGGCTCTTTATCTTACCCCATTCTGTGTCCTTTGCTGCCCTGGCCCTCATGGCTTACCTGCCAGCAGCCGGCTTTGTTTTTAGGGCTATCTTTTTTCTCTTTCTTTCAGAATGTTCTCCCTTATCTCCTCTGGTCCCACATAAGGTCAGGAGCCAAACCCATCACCAGACGAAAACCGAGTGTCCCCATTTGCTCCGTGTCTTAACCGGAAGTTAGTCCTGCCCCCGCTGTGGTGCGGGAAGAGGCATGGAGAGAGGGCAGGTGCCTCCTTCTCACCAGGATATCCGGCCCTGCCACCGGCCCCGGGCCCCTGTTACACCAAGGTTTCTTTTTCTCAAGCGCCCACCACGATGCTGCTCCAGGTATCATCTACCCTACATGGGTGATGTGTACAACCTCAGCTCCTGAAGAGCAGATACAGGTGGCCAAGCTGCCGATGGTCATCAGGTTGACAAGGGGAAGGACTAAAGACTGATGAGAGATGGAATGTGGAAAGGGTGTAGCCAGCAAGCCTTGGTTTTCCCGAGGACGACCTTCCAAGGTGCTGTTTACAGTTGTTAAATACCACATCCCAGTGTCCCGGCCTGGTGACTCAGAGAAAGCCCAGGGACACTTTCTTTCCCCGTCTGAGTGCTTGCCACTACCCCCATCCGTTACAAAAGTCCATGCTTCTTTCCTATACTGTCAACACATACCCCTTTTGATTCTGTGACCTCAATTTAAACACTTTATTAAAGTGCACCCCCAAATTTTTATCCCCATTTTTACTTTTATCCATTTGAAATATTAATCTCAGCTATTCTGTAGAATGAAGCAGCAAAGGATTCCAAAATCAAGGCCAGTCTGAGCAACACAGGGAGGTCTTGGCTCAAAACAAAATAAAATAAAAATAAAATACTTTAAAGTTCTCTTATAATTATTTCTTTTATTCGTGTGTTGTTTCTTACCCAAATATTTGGTAACTTCTAGGCACATAATTATCTAATTTGGTTCTAAACAAATCTATATGGCTTCCCTTCCTTATAATTTATTGAGATTTGGAGGAGGACAGATGGAGTTTGTGGGAGACAGTTATACATAGATAGGCTTATAAGAGTGGCACTCACAATGTTCCACAAATATAAGTGAGGTCGTGTTAGTTGATAGGGTTTAGATATTCTATCTTCTTAATAATTTTTTGTGAATGTTTCCTATGAATTCCGTTAGTCTGTGAACTCAGATTTGCCATTTTCTCCTTTGGTATTTTCAGTTTTGCTGCTAGTGTTTTACAGCTCTGCTATGCAGTGAATCCACTCGGGATGGGGGTCTGCATGATGAAACTGCCCTTTGCCATCTGCAGTACCTTTTCAGTTCTACTCATCTTACTTTGGGCTGTGCTTTACTAATACAGCACTCCAGCTTCCCTTTGATTTGGATTGATATTATCCTCGTTTTCCACCCTTTTAATTTCCATGCATCTGTGGATCTACTTCTATTGACTATGTCTCCTCTTGATTATGGGTTTCATTTTCTGGCTTCTTTAAACACCTTTAAGTCTTTCACTAAATGATGGATATTGCATAAAAAACATCTCCAGGGTGTTTTGCTTTTTGGTTCCAGTGACCACAAGTTCTTTTCTTTCTGCCAGGTACTAGAACAAGAACCTGAGCAGTCAGATTTCAAGACGAAGGTTGAGTTGAGGCTGAGTCAAAGTGATAATGTGAAGGCATCACTGAAGCCTGAAGCAAACAAGGACCCTGGGGCTCCTAGCCAAGCTCACTATTCTGTCCTACACACACCCCGTGGACTGATTTATCGCTTTCGCCTCATCGGTGCTTGAACGAGAAAGCAGTTGAGACAGACTAAACATTGCTTGATGCTTCCCTTGCAGTCGGCTTAACACGGTTCTGGAATTCAAGCACCTTCAAGTTGTCTAATTCTGTTTCCCAGTCAGATACCAACTGCCACTTTTCCTGTGAACTGGGAGATGTCACCACTGCATTTGCGTCGGGTTTCTGTCGCTGTGACAAGACACCCGAGAGAAATAGCTTACAGGGAGGAAGTGTCTCTGGGCTCATGGTTTCAAAAGAGTTGCTTTGGGGAGCTTTGTAAGGTTTTATCAGCATATATAAATTATACGTAACACTGTGACTAAGTATGATTTTGTATATTGTATATTTTGGTAACATTTACACACCCCTTACCTTCTTCTTGTTCCTGTCTCACACCCACGGATCCTCCTCTTCTCAGCTAGTCTTCCTTCCACTTCCAGGTTTTTGGTGGTTTTGCTTTGGAGAGGGGTTGTTGTTGTAATTGTTGTTGTTGTTCTTGTTGTTGTAATTGTTGCTGTTTGCATGTGTGAAGAAATGAACTTCATCAGAGTTACTTCCAGGAATATTTATAAGGGCTGATCACAGGAACATAGGAAACTTACAGTAGCTGCTCCCCTAAAGAAAATGTCTCTCCCTCTCCATCAGTCATTAACTGTCAGGGATCCTGAGGGAGGGGAGAGGAGTTTGGGAGATCTTATCAAGATGACTGCATTGCAAACAGAGCATCATGGCGGTGAGCACTAAACGAGGTCACTTCTTGGGGGCCATGAAGCAGAGAGAGCCGGGCAGAGATTCAGTGAGACTGGCTAGCCAATGAGCTCTGAGGATTCACCTTCTCCCCTCACCCATGCCCTGGAATTACAGCTGTCCACCGCCACCACCAGTGGGTGCTGGGGTCCCAGCTCAGGTCCTCGTGCTCTCGCGGCCATTCTGCTAACCAAGCCATCCACCCTGCCCAGCTCTTGGATTCTGAACTTTGTTTCTACTTCTATTGAAAGGAGTCCAAAGTACTTGTTTGGCTAGACTGGTAACACATGCTTGTGATCCCAGGATTTGGGAGGCAGAAGCTGGGATGGGAGGCACTGTAAGTTCAGGGTTAGCCTGGTCTACACGGTGAGGTCCAGGCAGCCAGGGATACCATAACAAGGACTCATCTTAGGAAAAAGAAGCAAGAAATCAAGCAAGAAAGAAGAAATCTTCTCCATGGGCTTCTGCAATGGGGTGAGCGTGCTGCATCTGCACACGTGGGAACACCCAGCTGTGCTCAAATGATTGGCTCACTAACCTGCAGCAGTTTACACCCAGATATTCCTTCATGTGTGTGTGTTTGTGTTCCTGTGTGTCACTTATACGATCTAAATTTAGCCATGTTGCATCTGCAACATTGTTTCCTTCGATAAATCATAAGCACAAAAACTTCTTTCAAAAGCCTAGCAGAGGCCAGTCATGATGGTGCATGCCTTTAATCCCAGCCCTTGGGAGGCAAAAGCAAGAGAATTTCTGTGACTTATAGGCCACCCTGGTCTACACAGAAAGTTCCTGAACATCCAGGGCTACATAGAGAGACCCTGTCTGAAAACACAAAATCAAAATCAAAAGTCAAGCAGCCCAGTAGCCTGGGCTACTCTCATGGAATGGTCCCATCTAAGAGTAATGCCAAGACTCTGCCCACTGCTCAGCACCATCTTCATGTATGTCAGCAACATGGTACACAGGATCCCCACATCACCACCACCAGCAGCCTAATTCTCCACATTTCACCAACACATCCCTTTCACATTCAGGAGACGACACAAAGGGTCAACACTTGCTCTCTATTCCCAGAGCCCAATTATCCAATGCAAATTTAGACATTGAACATCTCCAAGAAGGGGTTGGGAAGATGGTCCAGGGGGTAAAGCACTTTCTGTGTGAGCATAAGGACCTGACTTTGAGTCCCCAGAACTTATGAAAGCCCAGTGTTCTCACAGCAAGAAGGAAGCAGACAGGAGAATTGCTGGAGGCTGCTGAGCAGCTAGCCTGCCTCAGCAAGGTAGAAGGCAAGGACTGAAACCTCTGGCTGCTCCTCTGCCCACACAGCTGTGCCACATGTATGCCCCTCCACACACACACACACACAAACTCTCACATGAATGTGCATAGATACACTTGCCCACACCATACATATGCACATATTTCCATGTAGTTCTTTACATACATAAATCCACTAAACTGTCTGGCAGGTGATAATGCTATTTATCAAAAGCACTACTTAAACTCCTTTTAAGACAAACTTTTATTTAGTAAAAGACCTAAAGTCTGGGCATGGTGAAACACACCTTTAATCTCAGCATGAGAAAGCAGAGGCAGGTGGGTCTCTGCTAGTTCTAGGCCAACCTGGTCTACATAGCAAGCACCAGGTCAACCCTGTCACAAATAAATAAATAAATAAATAATGTGGGGGTGGGAAGAGAAAGACCTAGCCATATGTTGCTGTCTTTCAGCACAGAATAGGGAGTCCTGGGGAAAGAGGTCTAGTGGTAGACCAGATATCCTTTTCGGACCTGAAGAAAGTCCTTAAGCTTGTCTACCCACAGTACATTTTGCCATCTAGGGGCCTGTTGGGATTGCCAGCTGTGAACTTAAGGCACAGTCGAGGTGGGAGGTGACATCTGGAGCCTCCAGGTCTCTCCTCTATGTTATAAGTCTGTCTTCTTTGCAGTTACTGTGATATATCTTGTGTCCCTGGAAATGGAACAGAACAGTGGCTCTCCACATTTGCTTGTGGCAAATACTGACAGCAAAAAAAAAAATTCACTTTACACTGGATCTGCGAGTCTGCATGCGCAAAAATATCTCACAAAGCTTATTACTTACCCTTGTTAAGAGCAAGGTGTTCAGATAGCCTCTTTTTATTTTTTCATGTATGCGTAAGGAAGAAGTAGGGGAGGGATAGGGAAGAGGAGGAGGTAGAAAGAAATAAGTTTATTTCCCCGTCCACTCATAAGATCCGGACCAACACTAGAGAAAAATAAATGTAAAATGTTCTCAGAGTTCAGGGTTTCCGAGTGAGTCTTTTTAGTGCCATCTACTGAGCATTCTGGGTATTACAAGCATTTGTGTTCGATTCTTTACTCTGGCCCTGAGATTTCTTTCCCCCCTTTTCTTTTAAGAATATTTCTCCCAAAGCAAAAAGGCCTCTCAGTTTAAGGAGAAGTTTAAATGAATGGCTACCACACGCAAAAGCTCTAGTCTTAATCCTCAAACCAAATACTTCATATCCAGTCCTCGAAAGGGGGAGTTTTCAGGTTACAGAACACATCAGCACTGTGGCCTTGGGAAACAAAACCTTAAATTTAGAACACTGAATTGCTATTGTCTATTCAAACAATCAAGAATCAATAATCCATTATCAACCCCGACTATAATTTTGTTCTACAATAACACATGAGTCCTCCTCCTCCCCCCACCCTAGCGTGTTCCAAAAACAATTCAAAATACTGTGGGACACAATACTTTTGTCACACAAAGTAGAATACAGAAATCTCATTGGCTCCTCTGTGGGTGATGCAGAATTTCCATGCGGACTGGTCACTGTAACACAGAGGATTTAAATTTCGGTGGAAAGGAATGTTTCCTACTTGCCAGCAGAGGTAGTTATGGTTGCTTCATTTCAGAGTAACATGTGTGTGTGTGCTTTTGACCCAAACCTGTTTGGAAGGACCTTTGCTATTCTTCCACAGTCTGCTTAATCAATCACAGAAGAGCCCCAGCGGTGTGTTTGCAAGTGAGTCTGGGCTCAGCCAGCCATGCCGCTGGGCCTCTTCCACCACACTCTTGCAGCTGAGACACAGGTATTTCGATTTCACCGGAACATCTGTGCCAACGTTAAGACAGTAAGGAAAAGAAAACCGCTTACAGCAGACTGCCGCTGCTCAAAATTGGAGATTTAAATGTCTCCATTTGGAAGAGGTTAAACGGTTGAAAGCCTGCAAAGCTTCCTATCTTTACACTGACTAT
The DNA here is from genome assembly GCF_014885135.2 of Alexandromys fortis. NCBI lineage: Eukaryota > Metazoa > Chordata > Mammalia > Rodentia > Cricetidae > Alexandromys > Alexandromys fortis. The sequence continues at coordinate 8,881,050 of NW_026067956.1, forward strand.
AACAGCTGGCTTCTTCCTCCTAAAGGACTTCGGGTTCATCCGTTTTAGAAAGCCCAGGAATGGCCTGACTCGGAGATGAATAAAGAAACAAGGCTTGAAGACGCAGTCCTGTAAGGCCAGCCCTGAAGACGCAGAGACAGGAGTGTTAAGTCATGCCATCCTTGGCTGATAGGGAGCCTTGTCAGCCTGGGCTGGAGAAGTTGACTCAAAACAAACAAAATAACAACAACAGAAATCGCAGTGAAAGCGTGTCCCATATAATAATCGCCCACACAGACTGGCAGGGTCCAGAAGAGCCACCCTTGCCGTGACGGTACATTATCAAATGTAAGTCGTTACTAACTGTCCAGGGAAGCCAGAGGCCCTTCAGTTTCCAAATGCTCTTTTGGGGAGAGCTGAATACGATTTACTAAGCATACTCATAGGATTAATGTTTCAATAACAAACTCAGGAAAGGAGCATGCAGCCCAAAGGGCTGATGTCTCTCCCAGAGATGACTGATGGGCCCAGTTTGCCTGAAAACTCGTCAAGTGGTGGTTCAGGAACTCCAGACACTCACAAACCTTTCCTTGTTCTGAAGAATTCTCTGCTATGCTATCGCCTTCGTTTGTTTTGTGAGTCAGAAATGTGAGGTGTGTGTGTGTGTGTGTGTTTGTGTGTGTGTGTGTGTGTGTGTGTAACATTCTTCCCAGGATTCAAGACACTGCCCCAGGAGGGAGCTGACAAGCAGTCATTCATCAAAATGGCAAGATGTACAATTTATCTTGCACTGAATCCTTGCACAGTAGTGAATTCTTTGGAGTTTATTTACAGAAAGCAACTATCGAATTAAAATACCAAGTAGCCTAAACACTAGCCTTGCCACATTTCAACATCATCAACAAAGTCCAGCTGAGTGACAGCCAGCTAGGGTTCATGTTCTCCGTGCTAATCAGACAGGAGAGCAACACTCGCCTGTCCTGACACGTGGCCATGACAAGGTGCAGTGCTCAAAGCTCCCCATCGCTGCATCATAGGCCTCCCCTCACCCCTCACCCTTTACCCCTCTGGCCTTGCTGGTCCCTTCATTCAAGACCAACCTAGACAATATCATGGGATTCTGCTTAAAGCCAAGTCAAAAGCTGCCCTCTGCCTGGTTAGTTTCTACACATGGATGAGATGAAGGGGAACTTGCTGGCCGCTGGTTAATAAACTCCCGTTCCCTCCCCGCCATGTCACGGGGCTGAGCTTCTCACAGGCCCATACGCTAACAGGAAAACACACACGGAAGCCAGGGTGAGAAGAGTAGGGATTATTTCCGATGCTCACTTTCTCAAAGCAATGCTTGCCATGGGGAGGCGGGTACACAATTCATTTGTATGGTACATTAATTGGATGCACATCTAGCTTCATTCAGAGATAATCTCAGCCAAACCTGTCCCAGCTCTTTTCTAGCCTCCCCTCTCTTCCCCATTCCTCTCCTCTCCCCTGCTCTCCCTCCTCTAGGGTATGCGCATACACAAATAAATTTAGCATTTCCTGCCCTAGAGGAGCCTCTGGTCCAGATGGGAAGAAAACATAACACAAAGAAACAAGAGAAACTGGATGAAACAAAGTAAAACCAAGAGCTGAGTTCTCCGTGGGGACTTTAGAGATGAACTATAAATCCCAATAGTCCCAGCAACTGTAACAATCAGCCAAAACAGAGCCATTGTGCAAATCTGCAGAAGCAAGCTAAGGAACTAGAAGTTGACCCTGCAATCGTAATGTAGACACCAAACCCGCAGGAGAAACTGCTCAATGGGGAACGTGAGTCAATTCTCATCCCCAGCTTATCTTTTTTACCAGCTTCCTACAGTGATGCTAGACTCTCTTCTCATTCTCACTGACCGAGAGCTCCTCTGGACTGAAAAGTGCTACCCACGAGAAGGTACAGACACCCTTCCACCCCTGCCAGCTGCCACCACCCCATCACCTCTTGGCTTCCTGTCTAGATGTGCTCAGACCAAGGGAGTTGTCCCACCCCAGCTGGCTTGGCCAGTCATCGTCACAAGCCAATTCAGCACTCTCTCAGAAGAGCAGTCTGAGGATGTGGGGTTCCTGGGGTTTTGTCTCTTCAGTACACTCTCTCTGTTAGGTTAAGACTTATAGTTGGGGTAGGAGGAGGAGCCTCAGGTAAACCCCTCATCTGCCCCCAAAGACCCACGGCATTGAGCCAGCTTTGCAAACAAGAGTGTGCTCCTTCAGCTACAGGTTGCTGTTCCTTAGAGCACATGGGCCTCGTCAGAATGAATCACTACCACTTCCCATGTACAATTGATCTGAGGAAACTCTGTGAGGACGTGAGGTTCGCACCCCAAACCTGGCTGCTCTAGGACTCAGGTCACAGGGAACTGATCAGGTTGAAGTTGGCCTAGGTGTCCCCAAGCACAACCTGCCCTTAGCTGAAGCTTTGTGAATGCCCACTTTGTTTCCTTTGCCTCTCGGAACTATCCAGAGAGTCAAGCAACGTGAACACAGACCTCACAATCGGCATCCAGTTTGGCCGGGCGAGAACTGAGGTGTAGACCCAGGCTGCTCAGATTCCTCCCAGCAGCCTGGACTCCTAGAGGGACGGGCTTGCCTGCCTCTCTCCTTCCTGCAGATTCTAGCCCACCCTTCCATGCAATGATCTCAGGTGTGGGGAAAAAAAAAACACAGCACCCTCCAGAGGCTGGGACACGTCCACTTTCAGGCCAGGCTGAGACTTCTAGGCCAGTCTTGGAGACTCACCTCTACACCCTCCCTGGCCTAGCCACTGGCACACCGTACAAAGCGATCAAATTATATCGGGAATTCAGGGAAATAGAAGCCAGAATTTGGCCAGCCCTATTGGCGCCCTCTGTCAGTCTGCCTTAAACACAAATTCCAGATGCTGGCTGTGCTGCGGGTCCCCTATGGGAGAGGAGCCGCTGAAAGCTGCGGGCCTACACAGAGTTTCACGTCCTCGGAATGCCCCTTTTTTCCAATATATATTTATATTTAATATGTTTAATAAAATTATATTTAATATAAATAATAGATTCATATTTAATATAAATAAATATAACATATATTTAGTATAAATATATTTATAGTACAGTGAAGTGTCGAACACAATAGCACGCTCCCACTGTGAGAGTAGTAATAACGACATCATCAACTCTCTTTCAACACCACCCAGTCCCCCAAAAACCAGTAGCCGGGGCTTGCAGCTTTGCGACCTAGGTCCTGGGTGGCGACGCGGGGTCTGCAGGCTCCGTTCAGGACGCGGCACTGGGAAAGTCTGGAACGCTGGGATCGGGGGAGGGGTGCTGGGGCTGAGGCTCGAGGAGAACCTGCGGCTCCCGGGCCCGGACCGCTCTGGGTGCCCGGAGAGCCCCGCCCGCAGCGCTGGGGGCGGCGGGCTGCTCGGAGCCGCCTCCTCCGCAACTTTCTCAATCGCTCCGGGGTGAGAGAGGCGGAGTGAGGGGTGCGGTTAAAAGGAGCGGCGGCCGACAGGTGTCCAGGATCGCGGCGCTCTGCGCGCTCTCCCAACTCGCAACCAGCCGGCGGCGCTCCCGCCTACAGAGCGCAGCCTCCGCCGGGACCAGCGGCGACCAGCTCCGGTTCAGCCCGCGACCCACTCCGGACCAACCCAGGACCGGCCCGAGACCCACGCAGGACCTGCTCCTCCCAGGCAACAGCGCTTCGCCGCCTCTCGCCACCTAGCGCTGCGCGCTCCTCGGGACACAGGTGCGACAGCGGTGTGGCCCGCGCTTGATCGCGACGCCCCGCGGCGTCCGGAGCGCGAGTCTCGGCCAGTAGGGACGCGTGGGGTGCGAGGCGGGGTGCGGGTCGCCGGGTCTTGGGAAACCGAGGCCCGAACGCCTTGCGCCGTCCCCGCGGGTCATCACCACCGGCGGATAGGGACCCGAGTCGCGATCGCGTTTCTGCGGCTGGAGCGGCTGGCCGGGCTCCGGATTGGACCCGGCTGCTCCCGCCGCGCTCGCTGCAGCGCACAGGGCAGGAAGCGTCAGCACTGCCTGAGCCGGGAGGTCCCGCACCACGCGGGACTGGGAGGGACGCGGGGGCCAGGCCGTTCCAAGCGCGACTGCGACGTGTTGCCTGTGGTCCTTTGCTAGAATTTCCCACGAGGCCTCCTGGCCGCGTTGTCTGCCGCCATTGAAAGTTTTTAACCGAAAGCTTAGCAGGAAAACTCGGTTTCATTTGTTTAAGCTGGAGGCCTCCGTGGGAAGACACTGACCTTTACCACCTAAATCACTGGGGTGACGCGGGCAACCGCTCAAAACGAGCGTCCCGTAGCCGCTCCCGTGGGCTAGGGGACCCCAGTCTGCACTTGACGAGTGACTTTGATTGCTTCTCGTTTTTCTTAAATGCTTTTGAAGGGCTTGCGTTCAGGTGGGGCTCTGCAGCTGAAGGGAAGCGTCCCGACACAGACTCGCAGATGTGTGCTGCTGAGAAACGTGTCCATTGGGACTCTTGCATCAGCCCCACGGTGCTGCCTCACTGGAAGGGAGCATAAGCCTAAATGGGGCGAGTTGCCCAGGTCTCTGGGACTGTTCTGAGAAGCCCGGCACAGCCCTGGCTCCATTTACCCCCGAGTCCTTTGGAAACTATGGGCTAAATTAGTTAGATTGTGAGACGGGCGGAGGCTGAGGTGGGGACAGCATCTGGAGGTGTTCTGCCAGCTCCCCAAAGTACCCTTCAAAGCAAATAAGGGTCTCTCATATAAACATAATACAGATTATAAATAAGGAGAAGCTTAGCTTCTCCTTTTCAGGAGTTAAGGACTGATGGTCCCCCACACTCCGACAGTGCTCCAGGAAATCTGCAGGTGACCCAGGCCAAATGGGGACCTGCCTGTGACCTCCCTAGTCAGAGGCCAGGAGATCACCTCCTACACCACAGTTAAATATTGACAATTTCAGCCTGCTGTCTAGTACTGCAAGCCCCTTGTGAGATCAAATTTTAACCTCTCCCTTGTCTTGGAAGGGCCATTAAAACAAGCTGCTTCAACCAGATGTGGCCAGGGTCCACACCTATGACCCAGCAACTTGTTTTTCTCGCGGTGTTTTCTCCTGGTCTTGCTTGTTCAGTCCTGTCAACCTTTTCGCCTGATTTTATTTATTAATTTTTTTTAATTTGGTTTTGCTTTTTTTTTTTTCTCTTTTGGTGTTTTTTTTGTTGTTGTTTTTGCTTTTTGTTTGTTTGTTTTTTGAGGCAGGATCTTCCTCTGAAACCCAAGTTTTCCATAAGTTAGCATAATCCTCCTGCCTCAGCCTCCAGAGTTCTGGGATTATAGATGAGTACTAACCTCAGTTTCGTGGAGTTAGAAGCCAACCTGAGTACCATAGCAAACTCAAACTTAGCAAATACTTTAAAGTCATTTTTATAAACAAGTGAAGATTTTATTCTGAAGTTCATTTTTCTCCACTGATAATAACTGGGCTAGTCTGTGGGTGCTCTAGGCAGGCAAAGGTCCCGCTCACCCTTGGGTTCTGTATTTGGGTCGGGTGTGTGGATGTTCATTTCAGTCAGTGTCCTCGTCTCGACTCAGCAAGTAGACTGAAGAACAGAAGATCTAATTCCAATCTGATGGTTTTGTTAAACTTAGAACACTGTTGCTTTCAATACTTTTGCTTGTTGGGGACAGACTACATGGAGCAGTGAGACTGTTCAAAGAGCAACCAGCTTCCCTAAGGGACTCGGAACAGTCTGGGTATAAATGGGTCAGGGCTCAACCTGCTCAGCCACTGTTTCTTCCTGTAGTGTTTCCACTTTCCAAGCTGGCTAGGACACGATGTCTCACCAGTGTGTGTCAGCTCCTCTGACCAATGCACAGTTGAGTGGGTCCCATGAAGACCTTGGTGTTCTGCAGCAACAAGTGGGACTTTCACCCTGAGCCGACTTAGGGGAGACAGGATGCAACCTGCCTACAGCAAGAGGGCAGGAATGCTTTTAAGTAAGAGCAAGAGGGTTCATTACAGTTTGGAAGGGGTGGAAAGCAAGTGACTCATCAGGACAGTAGGAGGGTGGGATCTTGTCAGAAGAGGGGTTGATTGTGACAGGCAGGGTGGAGCCATGAATCAGTGAGGACAGCTCCTTCCCGGGGATGAAACAGAGCTCATTCCTTCATCCAGGACACAGTTAATACACCCCGTGTCACCCACGGCAGCTTTGCTTCTGAGCTGATGGTGAGTTCCTTGGACCAGTAGCTGGGGAGCCACTGAACTAAATTCCCTGCCATTTTTCATAATTATTTATTTTAGAACCACATCCAAGTTAAAACCAGAGCCCACAGTAGTGAAGCTCACTTACCACATGTATCAAAACAGATACGAACATTAGCCAAACAGTTCCAACCTGACAGCAGAGTCACCAACCTGCTTGTAAAAACCTAAGAGCAAAGACTTTTATTTTCACCCTAATCCTCTTACACAGAAGAGGAGAGCAAGGTTTGTAGTGGGATGTTAAGTTGAGGAATCTCAACTGTAGGTGTAACCATTAGGAATGACCTATCACCTTACCTTCCAAACCCATGCATATTCAAATATTTTAAAGAACTGGCTTCAGCACTGGGTCATGTGGAATTTCACAAATCCTGTCGTCTGAACTGGGCAGCTGTGCCCCTTGAGATGAAGTTGGTCCGAGCTCTTATCTATCACTGCAAAGCTCGGGGCTGCCAACACAGCCCGCTGAGTGACCTGTACAGAGATGGGAACCTGTGAGGTGAACTTAGCCACAACACAGTTTTGCCTTTAGACTAACAAGTACTTAGCTTTGGTGCACCCCTGTACCCACATCGTGGTTACGTGCTAAAGACTGGATGAATCCCTCAGTTGAACAAGTGTGTTTTAGAGAACTGTACTAGAGAGTACACAGAAACATGTTAGAGATAGTCTAGAAACTACACCCTTAACCCTATGGCAAAGTAAATTGTATTGTCACCACCCTAGAGGAGACTGTACCCAGAACAGAGCTAGGACCTGGCCAGACCAGTGAGTGATTCCTGTCTTGTGTTCATTTGTCGTTTGTAGTGCCACCTACCCAGAGGACAAGATGGATTGGGGCACGCTACAGAGTATCCTCGGGGGTGTCAACAAACACTCCACCAGCATCGGGAAAATCTGGCTGACCGTCCTGTTCATTTTCCGCATCATGATCCTCGTGGTGGCTGCCAAAGAAGTGTGGGGAGATGAGCAAGCCGATTTTATCTGCAACACGCTCCAGCCTGGCTGCAAGAACGTGTGCTACGACCACTACTTCCCCATCTCCCACATCCGACTCTGGGCCCTGCAGCTGATCTTCGTGTCCACGCCAGCCCTCCTGGTAGCCATGCATGTGGCATACAGGAGGCACGAAAAGAAACGCAAGTTCATGAAGGGAGAGATAAAGAATGAGTTTAAGGACATCGAAGAGATCAAAACCCAGAAGGTCCGTATCGAAGGGTCCCTGTGGTGGACCTACACCACCAGCATCTTCTTCCGGGTCATCTTCGAGGCTGTCTTCATGTACGTCTTCTACATCATGTACAATGGCTTCTTCATGCAGCGTCTGGTGAAGTGCAACGCCTGGCCTTGTCCCAACACAGTGGACTGCTTCATTTCCAGGCCCACGGAAAAGACCGTCTTCACCGTCTTCATGATCGCAGTGTCTGGGATTTGCATCCTGCTAAACATCACAGAATTGTGCTATTTGTTCATTAGGTATTGTTCCGGAAAGTCAAAAAGACAAGTTTAACGTATTCCCTGGCTGCTAGAGCAAAGATTGAGCAAAAGGATGAGGCAACCTGTGCTTAGCTGTCAGAGCTCAGCCACCAGCATTTCCCAAGACAAACTTAAATGCCACCATCTGAAGTCCCCATAGGCCTCACATGAAACTCCAGAGGCCTCCATGGGGCTCCCTTCCCCCAAAGCACCAAACAAAGGCCCAATTCTATGCCTGTATTAGTCGGTTCTAAAGTTAGTTCCACTGAGACCCCGTGCTGGTAGCGACTATTCTGGTAGGACACATTCACAGTTTAAACAAAGGATCTCACACTGTCTTCCTCAGAGGACAGGAGAGACGAGCCCAGTCCCAAGGAAGGTGCCCAGAAAGTTCACTGTGCCTCGCTTAAGGCTCCCTTCCCCAAGTTGCCCCCAGTTAATGGTAAAGAATCTCCACTCTGTCATTTGCTTTGATAGTTTAAGTCTGCAAAAGTGGACAAAGTTATTTAATGCTTCAAGCACTGTGTACTTTTTAAAAAAAAAAAAAAAACCTTAAAATAAGATAGGTTCTTTTGTTCTCAAAGTGATCTGGAAACCATTATACATTCCTCCTATTTCAAAGGTTCAGTTTGTGATATGAACGTGTAACCAGATCTCACAAGGTCTTTAAAACGTTGGTCTTTTTGGTTATGGGAAATCTGCGGTGTGGCTGAGAGGCCATCTACAGTATTTCTCTTCAGTGTGCTGAGTACAGGGCAGCAGCCTCACAACCTGTCTCACATGAGACAAACTGAAAGCTTTCCTGCTGGCTGCTGACCAGAAGAGGCCTCGCTTAAAAAGCCCAAGTGTCATTTTGCATAAGAGACAGATAGGATATGCCAACCACTGCCACCCACTCTGAGCCTAACCCAGCCCCTCCCTCCCTCCTGGCATTTGCCCACTCTAGCTGTGGGATGTGGCCGCCAGCATCAGGAGACACTGACTTCATGAGTTCGCTTGGGAATTTCACTGCCATGGTATAATTTAATGGTGCAGAAACAAAATGGGGTGGAGGCAAGGGGATAACTATTTTCAAAGAACCAATGGAACTTCTAGACTCTAAATTCTGTTGATTGAACTGAATTTTTCTACTTTGGAAGTCTGTTTGCTTCCCTCTTCGGCATTGGCTTTCTTAACTGGAAACAGAAGTATGGCTATCTGGAAAGACTAGGAACTAGAGTTTAGGTCACTATGTTACTCTTCTAGGGCAAGTTGAACCTTAGTATTGCCATTATGCTTAATGTGTTTCCCACAAGATGGCACTCAACAGCTCCAACAGGGGGCGTTCTTACTGCCAAGAATGGCATTGGGAAGACATTTTGTAACAATAAATAAGAGTTTGTGGTTTCATGCTTGTCACTGAAGTAATTTTGTAAACTCTTAAATGTCATTTATTAAAATATGATTATTTTGTATACTTTAAAATTAAATAAGGTTTTTAACAGAATGCCAAATTTTAACTTAATCAATAGTGAGTCTTTGCGGGGGAAGTTGCTGTGTTTTATCTTTGTTTTATCTTTATCACTGTGTCTCCCTGGCTGGCCTAGAACACAAAGATCCACCTGCCCTGACTCCCAAGTGCTGAGATTAAAGGTGCACACCTCCATGCCCAGCTATAGTAATTTGTGTATACAGACATTTCATAGTTTATAATTTGCAGTATCCCCTGAGTTACCTACCCACTGTCCTGGGGTCCTTCTGCCGAGTTACAGAAAACTCCCTGTGGCTTTTTTACGATGGAGGGGCAGAGCACTGCCGCTCACATCCTTTGCACCTCTCAGGGGTTCAGTGAGCCCCATCCTAAGGACTGTGAGGGGTGGGAGTTAGAACAGGGCCTGCAAAATGCTAAGCCCCAGGAACAGGATCAGTCCAGAAGAATCCAGTTTAAGAGGTGCTTGGGCTCAGTGTGTACTTGTTGCTAAAGCACCTGTCTCCCATGTATGAGGTCCCCAGATTGGAGCACCAGCATCGCAAAAATAAACAAATAACACTCTTCATGTTTAAAAATTAAAATAACATCCACGGTGAAGTCTGCAACATGAGAACCGTCCTCTGTGGAACTTTCCCAAGATGTCCTTTGTGTCTAAAAGAAGGTGGCCCATGAGACAGCTTTATGTCTCCTCGGTGTCTCCTCCCATGGGACATACCTTGTCAGGCAAGCCTGTCCCAGATAAGTAACTGCCTACAAGCAATTCTCCCTGGACTGCACCAACACTTCCATCCTTTAAGGTACAAGCTTCCTATCGGAGGTTGTCAAGGGCATTTTAAACATCAATAATTTTTTTTATGGGGACCATACACTCTTCACATAGCTTGAAAAGCATAAAACTCACCCCACTTCCAATCCAGTAATAGAACAGACGTGAAGAGTCTCCCACATGCCAGCGCGCCCTGTCCATACCCTGTTAAAAGAGCCCACAGCTTTTTAAATGGCTAGTTCCACTCCCACACGTTATGAAGATTATCACTCTGAAGGTATTAAAAGACGGGGCCTGAATAATTACAAACCACCAGCAACCACTTCATAGGACAGACGGAGGTCTGGCCGCAAGCTTGGAAATTAAAGCTCGACTTTTGAAATAGGATTATCCTGAAATACCAGTGGGCTATGCGTCTGTGAGGAGCAACACTCCACGTGAGTGTGCTCTGAAGGTCAGAGGCGGTGCCCCCAACCTGTGTGGCATTCGCTGACAAAGGAAACATGGTGCCATCTGCTGAGGGACAGGCCCCTGCTACAAGTGGGGCAGCGGGGTTCTGTTGGTTTCCTGGGCCTAAGCTGCCTCAGGTGGCAGGGTTTCTAAGAAGATGACCCACCAGAGAGCAGCTTGCCCATGCTGAGAAGATCACAGCCTGTAGAAAGGAGCTCCCTGCTTCCCCTGGCCTCAGTTTCCTCACCTCATAGTGGGCTTCTCAAATCCTTCCCAAGCCTGGGGAAATCAATGGGGTGATTTACATAGACGCTGTCCTCCCCCTAGGACAGGAGTGTGAGATTACAGTCGTCTCTCCCACTCAATAGACCCCGAGGGAGATGGTGAGTGATGTCTTAGGAATGTCTCCAGCAAAGCTCAATTAGCTGGGTGCTTGGGAAAGTGCACGTTGACACTGAAAAGAAGCATGGCATGGTGGCCTCAGAGACCAGCCACACCAGGAGGGGAGGCGGGCTGGGTGCACACACCGTAGCAGAGACAAGTGACAGCTGTGTCGCTCATAACTCAAGAAAACCAATGGCAGGAGAGCAAGCAGCTTGGTGCCAAAATGCCTCACACGACCTACCACGCATGAGCAGTGGGTTCCAGTTCCAGTCTTGGATAAAGTAAATAGGAACGGTGGGCGGAGGTGCAGGCCTGTGATCTCAACACCAAGGAGGCGAAGCCGGGAGAATCTGAAGTTCAAGGTCATCCTCAGTGATGCTCTTCGTTCAAAGCCAGCCTGCACTTCATGAGACTCTGACTCAAAATAGCAAATAATAAATAAATAAATGGCTAAATAAATACAAGTAAGTGACTAGAACGGAGAATCAGTACTGACGGCAACAAAGACTGTTACAAGTTTGTCCAGTCAGGGTCTCTCTCTGTACTACCTGACAAGCAGAGGCCAAGTCTCGCCCCTTTCATCTTCACGGTAACATAAAAAGCCACGGGCCTTCACCTTTATTCCCGTGGAGGGGCATGGTGGGGTGTCAAGAAGGCGCAGCTCAGGCCACTGTCGAGATCAAAGGCTAGTAAGTGTAGCCCAAGCTCATGGAGGTTATGTGGACTGACCTTCTGGAATTCCTCTAGCATACTTCCCTCCCACACCTAACCCTAACTCCACAGCCCCCCACCCACATCTTTTGCAATCCTGCTGGAGTCCATGGTGTAACCACAACCTTACAAGATTTCAAAGTCCATTCCTTCCATCCTCATGGGGTTTTTTTCATCAACTGATATTTACTGAGCACCAACCAAGTACCAGACACTATTAGTCCCTGGGACTGAAGCTGATTTTTAAAAAAGTTGAGCCTTTATACTGAAGGAGGCTGGATATCAGCAAATCCCAAGATTCTCTCTGCTGTGGGCCAGCGCCACAGCAAAAAGAGAGAGCAGGGAGTGCCAGGCATCAGGGAATGGTACCCATACCTGTTAGTGTGGATTGGTCACTTGATGTGGGATACCATTTTGTATATGTTGCTTTTATTGGTTACTGAATGAAGCTGCTTTGGCCTATGGCAGGGCAGAACATAGGCAGGCTGGAAGAGATATATAGAGTAGGCAGAGTCAAAGAGACACCATGTAGCTGCCAAAGGAGAAGGATATACCGGAACCTTACTGGTAGGCTACAGCTTCATACACAGAATAATAGAAATGGGTTAATTTAAGATGTAAGAGTTAGTTAATAAGAAGCCTGAGCTAATAGGCCAAACAGTATTTGTAATTAATATAGTTTTATGTGATTATTCAGGTCTGGGCAGTCGGAAACAAATGAGCAGTCTCTGTTTACAAGTGGTGCCATGTGGGGCAACTACCTCTGCATAAAACCTGAGAGAGCTTGAGAAGGAATTCTAGACACAAAAGAACAGAGTTAAGCACGGTTTCTTGGTAGCAGCATTTTCTCGGGTGGACTCTGTTCGCTAGAGGCAAGCAGAGCCACAATTCCTTTAAGAGAAGACTTTCTGACTCAGCATTAGCAGCAAAAACTGTGTGGTTTCTTTAAGAGCCACCTTCCTGGTTCATGCTGGTGCAGTTACAGAGCATTTATACGGGGTTTCTAAGCAGAATGCTACTAGTTACTTAATGGCAACATAGACCCGTGTGTCCCTGAAACTGGGGCAGTGAGCGTGGCTCACAGAGCTGGTGGTGAGCATACCTCCACCATGTTGGACTGGGCAGGGTCAGAAGGCAAAGCAGCCTTGTTCCCACACATACAGCTTAGCATTTTAAGAAGCGCTCCTGGTCAGAAAATGATTACAGATGCGCGATAAAGACAGATTCAGACAAAAATAAACCTCTGAACAGGTCACAGTGTGTTTAAAAAATGTATGTAGGCTTGGGAGAGAAGAGGGAAAAGAGTATAGATAGTTAGAAAAAGAAGTACAGGCAGTTATAGATTAAAGGAGTAAAGATAATAAAAGGAATAGTAAAAAGAGGAAACAAATGAGCAGTCTCCGCTTACAGTCACTCTTGGAAGTAACCTAGTGGAAACAGTAACAAGGAACCATCTGCCTCAGGGCAGGGAGACAAAAAGGCTGGGAGTGGATTCTAGGAATCAGAGGGATGAAAGAAGACGGTGGGGCCAAAAATAGAGCTGACCTGTCCACATGAGAAGAAGCCAGCCACCAGGAGGATATATGACCCTGAGCCTCTTCCATGCTGCGCCTGTATCGGCTCCTTGCCATGCCTGCTCTGTATCCAGCCTTGCTCTGCCCTCCCTTGGAGCAGATCTATTTTCCCCTCGAGCACTCTGCAGAGAGCTGAGGATAGATCCAAGTTCAGCCCAGACTTGATTCCTTGGGTTGGATCATTCTCATTCAACATCAGGCAATTGCTGTATCGGGCCCTAGTAAGTACTAGCAGGTTTAAGCTTCTCCAAGAATGAAGAAAACACAACTCTGATCCGCAGGCTATGATTAGGACCAGGAGTTCTCTCTCCCCAAGCCTCTTGGTGCACGGGTGACCCACCAAAGGGTGGTGGCACTCAGGATGGTGCCACTCTAGACATGATGCTGTTGTCTAATTCCAGTCCAACCTTTTAACAGCACTATCACCTCTGCTCATTATTCAATGAGAAGGCAACTGTCACTTGTGTAAATGTTAATATATAGACATATTTTTATTTCAAATTAAATAACCCGGGGGTGTATAAAGGCAGGAGTGGAATCCAGCCTCATTTCACCTCTTGCCCAGAATTCTCACTTATCCATAGCTCAGCATATAAGTGTTTCCCATACAGTCGTGCCTACAACTCCAACAACAGTGGTTCAGTTTGAATGTCTTCATGATGGTGCCACAGTGCATCTAATAGAAACTAAAGTCCACATTGAAATGTGGCCCCTTGCCTGGGCTACAGCACTGTTGGGTCTGATCCCCTTTCTTGCCTGGACAATAGCAGTAACTGGAGCTTCTAATTAGCCTTGAGATCATGAGGAAACCCAAGCACTCCACAGTGTGCTGTGAAACTGTGCTAAAACACTCGGTAAAGTGGGTGCATTCATCACATTTTGTTTTGTTTTTCAATACAGGGTTTCTCTGTGTTGCCCTGGCAGCCCTGGAACTTGCCCAGGCTGGCCTTGAACTCAGAGATCCACCTGTCTCTGCTTCCTGAGAGCTGGTGTTGAAGGTGTATGCACCGCCACCCCTCCTGAGAGCTGGTGTTGAAGGTGTGTGCACCGCCACTGCCTGGCGAATAATCACATTTTCACTTCAGAATTTCTTCACCTCCCAATGAGGTTGTAGGCTATAATTCCATATAAATCAAAGACCAGCTGTCCTTGTACACTCGTGTATACAAAACAAGGATTTGCAAGATTTATGTTCTCATTTCTACCTTTTTATTACATTGATTGATTGATTGATTTTTGCCTGTGTATGGGAGGTAAGTGCTATGACTTGTGTGTGGAAGTCAGAGGACAACCTGGTAAACTGACTTAGTTCTCCACCATGCAGGTTCCAGGGATTGAACCCAGATCTTCAGGCTTAGAGGCAAGTGCTTTACCGAACGAGCCATCTCGCCTGCCCTTTGTTTACATACATTTCTAAGCTCAGTTTTTCTGTGATACTTCCTGCTTAGCGATATGTCTTGGGACTCTTCTCAGGTCAGTATATTTAAAAAATTTGTTCTGTGCATAATAACTGTCTCCTTGCTAAAGGACAGTTATATTCCCCCCCACCTCCCCCCAATTTTCACAAAAAAACCTCCCCTTCCCTAACAAAGCAGATTTCCCATTTGGAGAGTGTGTCTAACCCGTTCGTTTCACCTTTTCTCGCAGGCTTTGGCCTGTCTTCTGTTTATTAGCAGTTCCTTCAGACTGTAGAGTATCTGTCAGTTTAAGGAGCATGATTTCTCGCGGTCATTTAAGACAATAAAAAGTGTCGAACATGGACTGCCACCAAAGACTCCCTCCTGGTGGCATGTGGGTCACTCACCTGCAAGGTTTGAGTGTGGACTTTGTGGCACCCAGCTTGAAGGCTTCTGTGTTGATACGAGGAGACTGTGGCAGCGTTTTTCAAGCATTTTGCAAAAGCCCCTGATTTTGTCTGTCATACCATGAGCCATTTAAAAAGGGCCGTTTATTAAGACCTTCTTGTGATCTCAAGCACGGAGAGCGGAAGGGAGTCACCACGTAGGGAGATGCAGAAGTGGCTGCTGTACCGTGCGCATCAGAGGGCTATGACCGGGGCGCCAAAGCTTACCAGATCTCAGGAACTAACCAGCTTCATGGTTTGGGCTGAATTCTGTGGGCCCTCGGGAACGGCTTCGTAAAAGCTGACTCGTGAAAGACCACTAACTCTAAGGGAAGACCTGAGACTCGTGGTCAGTTTTGTCTTGTTTGTTTGTTTGTTTCTGTGAGAAGCTCAACTCCTTTCACTAGTCATTATCATTTATAACTGTCTGAAGAGTTTCTGCAAAGCTCTTGTCCAGAGTTGAACCTGCAGTCAGGTGGAAAGCCGCTCTCTCTGCTGCCATCTGCAGCCCATTGGGGGTAATTGCGGAGTGTCGCCTCCCTGCAGTTCCCTTGAGCAGGATAGTCCTCAGCCTGAACATTGTCCCCTCCACAGGAATCTCTGCGTTCCCCACTGCTCTGGGGTTTGCATTTTAGTTCATAGATATCTACCTGCTGTTGTTGTGTTAGAAAGACGATAAAAGGAAACAGGGAGTTTATATACAGTATTTCCTCACAAACGGGACAAACGAAGACAGTCCTAGCCACTTCGTGTGGCCTCGTGGCTTAGCCTCACACAGCCTCTGAAGTCGGCTCTTCCTCTGGCTTCGATCCTAAAAGCCCCACTATGGATCATAACTGTAATGAAGCCGGCCTACTTCTTTCTCACATTCTCCTTACACTATTGTCAGTAGCTAACATCAAAGCGGTACCTCTCTAAAGAGCCAGCATTCTTTGGTTTTCTGTATGTTTGTCTGGGGTAGGAAGTAGAGCTCAGGGCTTCACACAGGCCTTGCAAGTGGCCTACCCCAGCCTCCTTTATCGTCTCAAGGGCAGAAGTCACCACTCAAAAATTCCAGGCCTTTTATAAATGTGACATTTACTTCTCAAGACCTTAAAAAATGAGCCTGAGAAAATTCTAAATCATAATTGCTCAAGAAAACATTCTTTCCTACCTACCAAACTTTCTCCAAAAAAAAAAAAAAAAAAAAAAGTAATCTCAGTTGAACAGATTTGTAAACCCCATTTCAGAGAGTCCCTGCTAGCACCCACCCAGGTGTCCATTACCAAAACACACTCTATCCGCAGAACAGAGCCACCTTAAAAAGGGAGAAGAGTCCGGCTCGTGTGACCTGGACGAACCTTGAGGACGTCAGGCTAAGTTTAAGGAGGCCAGATGCAAAAGGACAACCATCCTGGTGTTGGTCACACAGCAGTAACGTAAACCTCACACTTAACAACAGTAGAGATGACAGTTTCTTTAACTGTTCTTTCCACGATGCTTTCATGAGGGGAGAAAGATCTCTCTTCTCCACGGTGCACAGCTCGCTGAGATGTAATCTGACACATCAGAGCACCGTTGACATCTCTGCCTTCCTTTATTAGCGCCTTGCTACACCAAACCCTAAAGCCCATATAAATGAACCATGAGCACTAAACAATTAAAACAAGTCAGAGCAGGAAGCTAAGGCTTACCCAGCCTCGTGAAAAACAACCACCTTCCAGTCTGGTCAAGTTCTCTAAGGGAGAAATACCAGAAAATCATCCTGCCTCTCGTTCATGAGACAGCCAGAAGCGACCTTTGCACATCTCAAAGCTACCAAGAGAGTTCTTGGAAGACTACAACAAGTAGAACATTGTGAGCAAATGTTATTCTCAAATAATATTGATTAAAATGGGGTCTTGCCCCCATGGCAGCCTTCCAAAGTCCCGGCTCTCCAGGTTCCTGGTTTGTTAAGCCCACAACAACTAATTTCCCAAATCTGGAATGGATTCATGTTTATTTTTATGTCAGTGATCTGATTTGGGAATTTCCATTTCTATCCAATCCAGAAACAGAAGTTTTAATAATCTTAACATCTTCTATATCCACAAGTGTGTAAGAGATTGCAGTAACCAAACATAGTCAATTACCCGAGTTTAATTCCTTCGCCCCAACTCCTGCATGTTGTCCCCTGACCTCCGCACACAGGCTGGAACACACGTGTGTGTGTATGTACACACACATAAATAAATGTAATAAGAGAAAAATTTGAAATCTATGACTGAGCTTCCAAAAAACACACTCCCAATTCTCCTGTAAGTGGCAACCTGTACCTTCCCCTCCCCCCTCCTTTACCTTCCCCTCCCCCCCTCCTTTACTTTTTCCCCTCCCTCCTCCTTTACCTTCCCTAACCTCTCCTCCTTTATCTTTCCTTTCCTTTTCTCCCCTTCCCTTTCCAATATTTGTCTTCCCTTTCTTCTTCTTGTCTTTTCTGGGAACAAACATTCTACCACTGAGTTACCCCCAGCCCTGTTTTATTTTATTTTTTGCTTTGAGACACAGTCTCACTAGTTGTTTGGGCTGGCCTTGAACTCACTCCACAGCTCAGGAAGGCTTTGAACAATCCGTCGTCCTGCCTCAGCTTCCTGAGCAGCTAGAATATTGGCCTTTGCCATCAGGCCCCACTAACAACTAAGTTTTTATGGGAAGCAGGATATGGACACCTCTTTTTGCTAGCACTTGCTTGCTCGCTTGCTTTTCCTCTTGGCTCATTTTGCATTCTGGGGCAGGGAGAGGAGGGGATGGGGTCTGGGTGCAGTCAGGGCAGTGGTACTCAACCTGTGGGTCAGGACCCCTTTGGAGGTCACATATCAGATATAATGCATATCAGATATTTACATTATGATTCATAACAGGAGCAAAGTTACAGCTATGAAGTAGCAATGAAATAATTTTATGGTTGGGGTCCCCACAACATGAGAAACTGTATTGAAGGGCTGCAGCATTAGGAAGATTGAGAACCATTGAGTCAGGGTGAGAGGGGGCCAGGGCATATCTATGCTATGTTATGGGAGAGTGAGGATGAATTCTTAGAAAGAAAGAAAGAAAGAAAGAAAGAAAGAAAGAAAGAAAGAAAGAGAGAGAAAGGCATGATAAATGTTCACAATTAATTCTATGAGTTACTTGTGTTTGTCTAAAATGTTATAAAATGACATTACTCCATTTATCTGTACAACTGAGTAGAAAAGCCCAGACCGTTTATGAGAAAGCTTAACTGAGTCTCAGGATGACTTAACGGAAAAAATGTGAAACCAGCTAGGCTCTGAAGGAGTTAGGAAGACTTCTAAACTCCTGGAACCTTGTAGGATTAAGGAGGCCATGCAGACAGAGTGAGGAGGCCACATCATGTATCATGGTGGGGGGCAGTGGACCCTGACAGCGCAGAGCCCTGAGCAGAAGGTTGCTGGGCGTGAGGGAGCCCGTCCATCGTCACAGCCCTCCTGACTGGACAGCAGGAGGATCAAGAGTTCAAGGTTATCCTTGACTGAATGGTAAGTTTGAAGCCAGCTCAGGCTACAGAGCAGAGGGCCGAGGATTACAGAGACCAGAAATGCTCATGCCTGAGTGGTGGGAAACAGAAACGAAGTGACCAGGGCACCCATGTTGAGACTGAGCTGAAGCATGTTGAAAATGAGTCACGTGCAAAGTGGGGAAATACGGCAGGGCATTAGAAAGACTCGGCAGGAATTTGTGACATATGATCAGGGCTAAGGGCTAGGGGCAGGGCTCAGTGGCAGAGGCTCTGCTCAGCGTGCAAGACGCCCTGTGTTCCACCCTAGCACTGCAGAACACAAAAACCTCAGGGCTAGAAATATGCATGAGGGCAGGCGTCCTACGGGCTTCTGTCTGGGGTCATAAGTAGACACAACCTTTGAAAGCAAACAGGAGAGCAGGCAGGAGAGGTGGCAAGGTCTGAGTTCAGAGTGAGAATGCCAGGGACCAGGAAAGAGAAGACAGAAAACTGAACTCTGAACCTTCTCTACAGTCAGAAAAGGCGGTAGGATCCCACAGCGCTACACTGTAACAGTACCGAAAGTTTTAATTGTTGAGTAATGCAAGGGACAATGGCAGGGAATAGGGACTATCCGTGAAGGGACCCTTAGGGAGCCTAGCTGAGCCAGCCACAGTGAGTGACAGCCTCCCTGAAGAGAAGCTTCTAGAACTGCTAGCCCAGCCACAATGTTGGGACAGGTGTACCCTATAACTGTCAATCATTAGTTAGACCACAGTGAGACAGTTCACAGGCCAAGTCTGGCGAAAGGCAGGTGCTGAGGGCAGTCTGGTTAGGAATGGTGCCGGAGAAGCTTGTGGACGGAGCTCAGGCAGCAGGAATGAAGTCAAAGGTGAGGCTGAGGGCCACTCTGTCGAGCTAGAACTAGAGGACACTGGTTAGGCAGATGGACATCTGTAGTCCATACTGCTGCAAAGCAGAATCACAAGGAGATACGGCTCGTAGCTCTTTGGGCGGCTTACCGAAAGGACAGGATGAGCAGTGCCGATATGTGGGCACAGAGGGACCCTTGCACAGCTTTGGTGGGAAATGCAAATAATACAGCCGTTGTGAAAGCCACATGGGAATATCTCAACAATGAAAAGTAGCGGGAGTACAGTCCTGAAGGGTATGAAATTGACATGGCAGATGGCAGACACATTTGCACTTCCATGTTTACTGTAGCTCGACTCACACAGACAGAGAATCAACACGAGTCCACCCACTGAGAGATGGGTGAAGAAAAACACATTATGACCACACAGTGGAGGGAGCCCGCGAGATGACTCAGCACATAAGGGCAGCCTGCCACCAAGCCCGATGACCCAGGTTCAATTCCTGGAACCCACACGGCATAAGGAGAAAACACTCCAACAAGTTGTCCACTCACCTGTGTGCCACGGCATGCGCACACACATACAGTTTTTAAAAGTGTGTACAATTTGTGTGTTTATATATCAACTAAAAATAAATTTCTAGGAATGGAGGCACATAATCTATGACTTGGGAGGGGGAAGTCGGAGGATTAGAATTTTAAGGTTGTCCTTAGCTGCAGTGAATTCGAGGGCAGTCTGAGATACATGAGACCCTGTTTCAAAAGCATAAATAAATGTATTGATTTATTTCAATTTTAAAACAATTATAAAACAGCAATTCTGTCCTTTGGGAACACAGATAAACCTGGAGGACAATGTGTAAGTGAAATAAGCCAGCCACAGAACAACAGCTATTGAGTGAGGTCTGTGAACTGTTTCAAGAGATTCATTTAACAGAAGTAGAAAATGAGGTACTAGTCACCAGATGCTGGGGACTGTGCGGTGTGGGAAAAATGGGAAGGTGAATCCAGGATGCCACAGAACAGTAGGCGACCGACTATAGCCACCTCTTTGGGATGGGTGCACAGCTCAGTGACACAGCACTGGCTGAACAAGTTCCAGTCCCTGGGCTCTGGCTAAGAGAGAAAGAGAAAGGGGGAAGGAGAAAGGCAGGGAGGGAGAGGCAGAGAGAGAGAGAGAGAGAGAGAGAGAGAGAGAGAGAGAGAGAGAGAGAGAGAGCGCCTTTGGAAGTAGTTGGAGAAGTAGGTTTAGAATGCTCTGGCTATCAAAAATAAACAAAAACCTGGTAACTGAGATTAGAGTGATCTTGTTTTGATCTTTGCACTGTTTACTATACAACATGTAACTGATAAGTGTACAGTTATTCTGTCAATAAAAACCAAAGTAAAACTAAAATATGAGAGGCAAAGCCAGTGGGTGTGAATAGAATTCTAGCAGGATCAGAGTCCTAACCTCACCGTTCATGTCCATCCTCACCACCCGCCTGGCTGTGCTCCGTCCTCACCACCCGCCTGGATGTGCTCCATCCTCACCACCCGCCTGGATGTGCTCTGTCCTCACCACCTCCCTGGCTGTGCTCCATCCTCACCACCCGCCTAGATGTGCTCCGTCCTCACCACCTGCCTGGCTGTGCTTGGTGCTCACCACCTGCCTGGCTGTGCTCTGTGCTCACCACCTGCCTGCCTATGCTCTGCCCTCACCACCAGCCTAGTTGTACCCTTGGCCCCTACCTACACCCTTGTTGTGCTTTCGAGGGTTGAAGCCAACCACAGGACTTTTAGGGTTTTCCCCTCCCAGTCAGCAGCTCCTCCACACACAGGGCCCAGGGCACCTGGCTCGCTCTCTCTCTCTCTCTCTCTCTCTCTCTCTCTCTCTCTGCCCAGCTCTCCACACCTCCAAGGCAGCTCCTGTTTCTGGTTCTACAGAGGTGTGAAGCAACAAGACTGCTTGTTTCCAGAGGGCTTCTCAAAGCGATTGGGATACAGACCAGATGGAGGGTTCCTGCCCCTTTCTGCCGGTACACACAGCCAGAAACCACGAGGAGAAGCCCTGTCATAACCTTTCCCAGAGAACTGGAAACAGGGGAGCAATACCTTCCCAGCCCCGTCAGCTCCCTAGTCAAAACAAAAAGAGAGCCAGAGGCGGAAGTGGGGCACAGGCTAGATCAGCAGCTGGGGAAGTTCACGGCCTGGGTGCAGCTCCCAGCATCCACATGGTGACTCACGACCATCTGTAACTCAGTTCCAGGGGATCTGACCCTCTCTTCTAGCTTCCTTGAGCATGGGGCATGCACACAGTGCACATATATGCGTGCACACATAGAATAAAAGTGAATAAAATATTTAAGCCAGGCTGGGGTACATAATGACACCTCGCCCAGAACTAAAAAGCAAACTGAAAAGTATCACTAACGGTAACACTGGCCCCAGCAGCAGCCTGAAAACGTCAGCTCTACCACAGCAGTGACCCACGCAGAGCATCAGAACATTGGAGCAATTGTTGTCGATCAAGGTCACTCTTATTCCGCCGCAAAGGTCAAGGAATTGAAAGGCATCAACAGCTTCTAGCACAATGCATGGTAGTTTATCTGTGTGGCCCAGACCCACGATATTAAATGTTACATTGCCTCACACCGACTTGGGGCAAGTTGACGGTTCGTGAAGTGGGGCTTGGGCACCAGAATGAAGGTCATGTGCACAACACCTGCTTGGGGTCCCTGTTGAAGATGGTGAGGACAAGGCAGCTGGAGGAAAGGATCACACAGCCCTGCTTCAGGTTTTGTGAGTGAGGCTCTAGGGCAGCGACGTGGCTGACTTTCCTCTCTCAACATCCAAGGAGTAAATAAGGTAAGGGTTCCTACCAAGCGCCTGATCCCTGTTGCCTGGGTGACCCTTCCTCCCGTCTCCCCTCCTCCTTTAAATGCCTCCTGTTTTGAGGACAGGAAGCACAGGTCTCAGGTGTGCTGAGGCTATTCAGGCTTTCGTGAACTCACTTCACGTGGTACAAATTCTTCACCGCAGAAAGAGGTCACCTGAACAGTGGCTGCATTGCTTGCTTTCACAACCATTTGGATTCTTAAGATAAAATGCCCCAAGTCCATTCAGTCTTAAAACAAAACAAAAAAAAAAAAAAAAAAAAAACTGCAAAAAGCCACCAGCCTCTCTTCCCAGAGAGAGAGAGCCTCCTTCCCAGAACTTAGAATGCCAACCCCAGGGTCACTCAGAGCCCAAAAGCTCTCCCCCATTTTTTAATGGACATTGCAATCTAATCACAGGGTATATTTAAGTCCTGGGTTGAATAAAAGGATACAGAAATATTCCAGTAAGCTGTCTTTAACTTGGACAGACAGCCCAGGTGGGAAAGACAGCCATTTGGGGAAGCCTGAGACAAGATCTCTATCACACAGCAATTTGAAGAATTTATCGTGGACGTCAGTAAGCGCAGCTAAGGTCTGTACTGCTCTGACTGCCTCACCCCGTCCCTTCATAGCTAAGCCCTGTGACAGACAGCCTTTCGCATCTGGAGGTATTATCCCAGGTTTGCAGATAAAGAAACTGAGTTCAGAGCAATTTACTTCCCCTGAGGGATGACAACTTAAAATAATACAAAACAACTTCTAATACTAGACACCCACACGCGCACAATTTTTTTAGTCTTCAAACTGATTTAAATGATCCCGAGATAAGAAAGCGATTGGCAGAGTGGCTGACACACCACGCGGGCCGCAGTGAATTTAATCGTCTCTTCTCTTTGCCAATGTTGGAGTCTCTAGAACGCCCATAAAGTGGGTGTGGCCTTCCCCATGTTAGAGCCAAGTAGATGCAGAAGAGCCAGAGGGCTTATCCAAAGAAGACATCGACCGAGCCACCAGGCTGGAATTGGAAAGACCTGAGTCTCTTGTGTTTTTTATGATTCAACCGAATTGTGTGCCCAAGAAAGCTTTTTCGTAACTAGTAAATTATTTTAAACACCTCCAGTATTTCAACAGCCAGCACTCAGCCTTAGATAAGCGCATTCCTTGAGTTCAGCGTGGTAGCAAGGCATCAGGTGTGGCAGTGCACACCTATAATCTCAGCACCGTGAGCACCACAGGAGGGAGAAGCAGGAGGGCCGGAGGTTCAAAGTCATCCTGGCCACAGAGGAAGTTTGAGGTCAGCCCGGGTTACTTGAGAGACTCTGTGTTGCCAAGAAAGAAAGGAAAGGAGGAAAGGAGGAAGAGAAGGAGGGAAGGAGGGAGGGAAGGAGGGAGGGAGGGGGGAAAGTGAGGGAAGAAAGGAAGGAAAGAGAAAGAAAGAAAGAAAGAAAGAAAGAAAGAAAGAAAGAAAGAAAGAAAGAAAGGAAGGAAGGGAAAAAAGAAAAATAGGAAAAAAAGCAAGAAAAGAAATGGTTTGATTGTACAGGGCAAGCCAGGCTTGTAAGAGGCTCTGAGCTTCGTCCCCAATCCTGAAAATAATAGTAATTAATTAATTAATTAATTAAATGGTATCAGGACAGTGACTTCAACTAAAGCTCCTTAGAGAGGGAGTATTTTAGCAGTCGACAGGAAGCAGACTCAAAAACCGTCACCACTGCAGGGTCAAGAGTACAAGTATTTGAATTCTGAAGTACTGCGGCCAAGACAAACAGCAGCGGAATGATCTTTCAGTAACCCATACGCATTACTTCCTCTTCAACAGAAGCCAGAAGCAGGCAGCACCCCTGAGTTCCAAAGAAAAAGAGACTATACACTGCTTGTAAAGTCTTGGCAGGCACTAGGACACCCCTCATTTCAGACTTGGGGTTGCATGATTCAAGGTGTGGAAAAGAGGCCATAATTACAGGCATTAACGGGGTGTTGGGTTGGTATGGGTGATTCAGCTTCTTATTTCTCTCTGAGTTGGTGCCAAGACAGGGTCAGGACTGGTTTGTCGTGGGGCTTGAGAGCCTCACTCCCACATCTGATGAGGAAGCACAAGGGCCTCTGGACAGGGAAGGACCATGACATCGCAGACACTGCAGGAGGAAGAGCTGGGTGGTGGGGGCTAGGGGGGCAAGATCGTGGGTGCTCAGGCCTGAGAGTCCTGGGCCAGCACTGACTAGCCCAAAGCAAACGTAGCCAAAGTGCGAGCTGAGGGGACAAGGCCTGGATGAGACAGCCAGAGACGAGGCCACCAAGATGAGGATGACATAGGGTATGAGAAAATTGCAGGAGCCATGGGTTCATGACCCGGAGAAGATACGCAGCCCTTGTCCTAGTTCTGCTCCCGCCCTTAGTCAAGCAATCAGAGAATGTAAGATCCAGGAGGCTCCAACATGAATAAGGGATGCGCCTGTCGGCTTTCCATTCCACGGGATTAAATGACACCTCGGCTTCAGACGGGGCCCCACCCCTATGCACTTGTACTGCAAAGGCGTACCCTGATTGAATAACACCCATTGTCCTTTTTCCTTCTTTGTGTCCCTCCCTGCCCCCACTCTGCACTCCCCCTTCTCCCTCTCCTGCAAAGCTCCCTACCCTCTACCCTCCTTTGGGGGGGTACTACCCTCAAGCCTGGGGGCATTTGGTCTGTCCTTAGAAAAAAGACAGCATCTAAGAGTAGGTCGTTAATCTAGTTTAGAAAAGGCATCAAAAGTTACCTTTCCCGCTGAGCATGGTGACACACACTTGTAATTCCAGCCCTTGGGGAGGCCAAGATAGGAGGATCATAAGGTTGTAGTCAGCCTGAACTAGAGGGTGGGACCCTGTCTCAAAACAATAAATAATATAGGGGCTGCGAAAATGGCTCATTTGGTAAAGGGTTTGCTGCACAAGCTGAGTTTGGAGCCCAGCACCCACCTTAAAAGTTCCCACACATTGTGGTACCTGGAGAGCATTCCTAGAGCTCATTGGTTGTCAGCCTAGACAATCAGTAAGCTCCAGGATTAGCAAGACGGTCTGTTTCTGGTCCTTCATTGGTTGTCAGCCTAGCCAATCAGTAAGCTCCAGTCTGTTTCTGGCCCTTCGATCGCTGGCCTCCTTCCGCAGCACTAAACACACATATACTACAGTCACACAAAAGCCAAACAATCAAATTCAATTAATACGAAATAGTCTTATTTTGGCTTTTTAAAGCTGAGATGTCAAAATCTCCATCTGCCTGTCCCGTGTGTGACCGACCTCTTGTGGCATTCTGAGCTTTGTAAAAGTTGAATGTAGCTTGGGCCCATCAAGACTTGTGCTGAGGCTTGCTCCCAATGTAGTGGTGCTGAGAGGTGGTGAGGCCTTTAGGAATCTGCCATCATGAATAAATCAATGCTTTTCTCATGGAAGTGGGTTAGTGGCCATAGGAGTCCACCTCCCCTCTTTCCAAGCGCTTAACTCTCCCCTCCCACCATGTAAGAGGCAGCATGAGGCCCTTACCAGAAGACAAGTGGATACGGGCTCCTAATCTCGAACTTTCCAGCCTTCAGTTCATGAACCAAAACGAAACCCCTTTCTTTTTGTTTTTTCTCTTCTTTCCTTCCATCCTTCCTTTCTTCATTTATATTTACTAACTTTTAGGTGGGGGTCTCACTATGTAGACTTGGCTGGCCTAGAACTCAGTATGTAGATCAGGCTGCCTCAAACTCAGACCCACCTGCCTCTGACTCCCAAGTGCCGACTTTAAAGATAGACGCTGCCACACATGGAGATTGCTTCCTGTGTTAGTGTATTTTGAGCCAGGGTCTTCTCACACAGTTCAGGTTGGCCTGGCACTCACAGCAGCCCCCCAGTCTCAGCCTCCTGAGTGCAGGAAATACAACTGTGCATCACCACCTCCAGCTTTAAACCTTTTTCCTGATAACTCACTCGGTTCAGGCATTCTGCAACAGAAAGGGAACTCGGAGGGTGCCCTGGCCACCAAACGCTGGGTTGATCCACGTGAGTAAAACTGTGAACCCACAGAGTGCCCGCCCTCCGTCCTGTCACTGTGTCTGCTGTGTCTCCACCTACAGAACAAAAAAGCCCGAGGTTCCCCTGTTCCGGGTGCCTGGGAAACTCTTCATAGTGGTGTGAATGTTCCCCAAACCATCAGGAAGGTGCTGTGGGATAATGCTCTTGTATACTGTAAAGATTTGTCGCTCATATTAGTTTAATGGAATACTGATTTGCCAGTAGCCAGGTAGGAAGTATAAGTGGGGTGACCAGGCTAAGAATTCTGGAAGGAGGAAAGGCAGAAAGTCAGTCACCAGCCAGACACAGAGGAAGCAAGATGAGAATGCCTCACCGAGAAAAGGTACCAAGCCACATGGCTAAATATAGACAAGAATTATGTGTTAATTTAAGTTGTAAGAGCTAGTTATTAATAAGCCTGAACTAATAGGTCAAAGAGTTTATAATTAATACAAGCCTCTGTGTATTTCTTTGGGACTGAATAGCTGCGGGACTGGGCGTGACAGAAACTTCCATCTACAGGAAGGATGCCAAGCATGAAAGAGCGAAATCCACTAAGGTCAACTACACATGCTAGGCAAGTGAGGCGGCGTACCCAAGGGGCAATGCATGTCCTCAGGCCTGGAGCTCAACCCTATCCACCAGACCTAGTTAAAGACCAGGGTCAGTGTTTCACAGTGGAACCCCATCACTCCCTTCCTAGATGTCAAAGGTATTCCCTGAGACCTTCCTGACTTTCCTCAGTGCCTTCATTTGCCCAGCTTCAAACTGACCATGTCCTGAAAGCTCCAAGTCTTCCTCTTCTGTGGTGGGGGCTCTGATGTTATGTGATGGGCTGCCAAAATCCCCATATGTGGCACAGGAACACATGGCCCTTGCTGTCACAGGCCTCCACAGCCACCGTCAACCAGCTCAGAAGGAAGAGGTGGTTGAGATCAGTCCTGGGCTGAGGAAATGACTCAATCATACTTTTTCTCTTGAAAGCGACCTGCTTCCCACATGGTAGCTCATTGTCAATAGTTTGATCTGTGGGTACCATTTTCCCATTGCCCAGGGATTTGGGGTGATATGCACCCTGCATTCTCCGACCAAAATATTTCAAATGAAATCTAAAATGGTTCTGACCATATAAAGTGAAACATTAAGCCTAAAACCTGTCCCATTCCCATCAGTGTTTACACAAGTAACCCCCTGGGAATGCACCAGCCTAAGCATGAACCACAGCCCCGGGATCCCACTGTCACATGGCAAATGCCCGTGGAAGTTCATGCATTCTCGTACACACCGCTTCCACCCCCATCGCTAGCACCATCAGATCCTCCTCCCACACCCTGTCCACACACATCCTGGTGGTCTCTCCGCCTCTGGCCCTGGCATGAAACATCTGTGCTCCTCACCTGGCCCTCCTGCACCTGCTCCTGTCCGGGAATCAGTCTGGGACAGTCACCTCTGCCTTGCTTCACACTCCTAAAGGCCAGGGGCCCCTCGCACAAGTGCTATAGCAAGACCCTGCTGCTATTGCTTCTAGACCTAAGAAGGGAAGAGAGACCCAGTTCTCGGCTCCTCTGAGAAAACAAGACTGGAGATTCAGGAGAGGGAAAGCCTTTCCAGAATTTTCTGCTGCCTAGAAAGCAAATTCCCTCCTCCCAAGTCTATTACATTCTGGCCCCAGTCTATGCTCCAAACTCTTTTGCAAAACAACTCTAATGGCTGTCCCTTGTTAAATTCATTCATTCATTCATTCATTCATTCATTCATTGGGGGCATATGCCACAGCATGTGTGTGGAAGTTAGAGGACAGCTGGCAGGAGTTGGGTCTCTCTTTCCCTTATGTGGGTCCCAGAGACGGAACTCAGGTCACCAGGTTTGGCAGCAAGTGTCTTTACCCAGTGAGCTTTCGCTCTAGCCCAAAACTCATGTTTTCATTGCTTCTTGGGTGAGGTTCTTCACTGCTGGGCCCATGGGCATATCCCGTTGTCTTTGGTGTGTGTGTTAATTAGGGTCAGGGTGAAGGTTAGGGTTAGAGTCAACACCAGGCACTGAGTAGTGTTAAATGTAATATTCACTTGTGTGCATGTCACTGTCCAGCTCGAGAGCATCTTCGTCTTCCCAGAAAGAAGCTCTGTAGAACAGCTCACCCTTCCTCCCACCGTCCTCTCCTCCTCCGTGGAACTCCTGAGCTGAATCAGTATTTGGCTTGTGGCTGGCTCATTTCACTTAGCATGATGTCCTCAAACTTCACCCACGTTGTGAGATGCATGGTCTATAAGGGCCATAGAATGATCTATGATAGCCATGTTTTCAGTTTTGAGTGTGTGAGTTTATAAAGTTTATAGAGCAAGGAAAGGTAAACAGTAACCAGTGAGTAGAGGTAGACTCGGTAGATAGCAAAGCATTATTAAATTGGCCACTCACACCTTGAAGCAGAGACTGGAGTAGCCCACTTGAGAGAGCAAATAAAAGATAGTGCCATCAGATTGAGGGCTTACGACATGTTTGTAACACCCAGCAGAAACAAACTGCAGAAGGCCCATCAAGACAGCCAGCTGGAGTTCCTGACTGAGCCTCCCAGGCCAGGCAGAGCATTCTCTTGGGTAAGGCTTCCATGTTAAAAACAACAACAAAATTAAAACAAAAACCAAATAGCAGCAGATAGCTAACATCATCAAGTCAGGCACTTAAAACCATCCGGCAGAGACTAACAGTGAATCAGAGTTAGTCGGGTAGGGGTTCCCAAATGAGAGGGTCCCTGAGAGTCTCCTCTCTAGTCTCTCCACGGAAAAGCCTCCTGCTTCCTGTTTCCACTGCAGACATTTCTGTATTATTACACAAATATCAGTAACCCCTGTTGCAAGGGTGCACTTCCTAGCTGCTCTCAAGGACATTTTTTAAACAATATTTTTTCGTCTTTGAGAGTTCCATTTAGTTAGTGTACATTGATCATATCCACCCACTGCTCTCTCAACCTTCCCCAGTGTCCCCAACCCATCTCACTCCCAAATTCATGTACTCTTTTTATTTTATTTTTACTGTTATTAATAGCCTCAAGTCCAATTAGCGCTACCCATGGGTGTGAGACCAGCCACTGGCATATGAACAACCTACCAGTGGCCATGTACCCCAAAGAGGGCACTCTCCCTCCCTCAGCAGCACTCGGCTGCCAACAGGTCCTCCAATAGGCTCAGGGCCCCCGGGAACCCTTCTCCATCCACACTGAAATTTTGACTGGCTTGATCTTGTACAGGTCTTGTTCCGGAAACCCCAGCTTCTGTGAGTTGGTGAGTGCTGCAGCAGTGTCGTGTCTGGAGTCAGCACCTCCTAGCTCTCCTCCCTATGTAGCAACCCTTATGCTCTTCCCATTGTCTCTTCCATGAAGTCCCTAAAAGCCTTGGATGCTGTGAAGTTGATAGAGATGACCCAACCACACCTGAGCACTCAGAGTTACTTGTATGTGGCACTTTGATCTGTTATGAGTCAACCAGATGATGCTTCAATACTCTTTGCTGCTTGACAATTTCCTTTCTCTTGTTCTGGAGTTAGAGGGTCAGTCCAGTTTTGAAGGACACAAGGTACAGTCTCCTCGCTCATAGTCTGCTCTCAAGATCTTAAAAAGCACAGGAAAATTTACAATACACTGTACATTACAGTGTATCCTGGCTACTGTAATGTCAAGGTGACACAAGTTAGAGTCATCTGAAATGAAGGAACCTCAACTTAGAAAGTGCTCCACAAGATCCAACTGTAAGGCATTTTCTTAATTAGTAATTGATGGGGGAAGACCCAGACCATTGCAAGCATGGTCATCACTGGGCTGGTGGTCCTGCATTGTATAAGAAGGCAAACTGAGCAAAACATGAGGAGCAAGCCAGTAAACAGCTCTCCTCCATGGCCTCTGCATCAGCTCCTACCTCCAGGTTCCTGCTTGAGTTCCTGTCCTGACTTCCTTCAGTAACAAACAGTGTTTTGTAAGCTTAAGCCAAATAAGCCCTTTCCTCCCCAAGTTGCTTTGGTGTTTCATGGCAGCAGTAATAACCCGAACTAGGACCCAGTGTCTCAGAATTTCCAGCCTTTTTGAGATTGGGTAGTATTGCATTATGGATCTAGTTCACCTTTTGCTTGTCCATTCTTCTGTCAATGGACACGTGGTTTGTGTCTTTGTCAGGGTTTCTGTTGCTATAAAGAGACATCATAACCATGGCAACTCTTAAAAAGGAAAACATTTCACTGTGGTGGCTCTGAAATTACATTTTGGAGATTTAAGCCATTGTCATCAAGGGCAGGAAGCAAGACACCCTGCAGGCGGATGTGGTGCTGGAGAAGGAGCTGAAAGGTCTTTTGTTTTGTTTTGTTTTTGTTTGTTTGTTTGTTTGTTTTGTTTTCAAGACAGGGTTTCTCTGTGTAGCTTTGGAGCCTGTCCTAGAAGTCACTCTTTAGACTAGACTGGCCTTGAACTCACAAAGATTGGCCTTCCTTTGCCTCCCAAGAGCTGTGATTAAAGGCCTGCACCACCACCCAGCAAACCGACAGTTCTTACATTGACTCACTCATAGGCCACAGGAAGTGAACTGCTCACTGGGTAAGACTTGAGCATAGATGAGATCCCAAAGCCCACCTTCACAGTGACACTTCCTCCAACAACACTACACATATTCCAACAAGGCCATACCTCCTAATCCACTTCCTTTGGAAGCCTTTTTATTTTTTTCAAACCACCACATTGTTTGATTCCACAGTTTAGCTGCTTTGAATAAGCTATGAATGTGGGTGTCTTTCTTATTCTTGTGATTATATAATGTGTGTGTGTGTGTGTGTGTGTGTGTGTGTGAGAGAGAGAGAGAGAGAGAGAGAGAGAGAGAGAGAGAGAGAGAGAGAGAGAGAGAATTATATAGGTATTCTCCCTATATTTATGCCTTTGAGGAACTGAATGTTTTCCACCACCTTACTCTTTATATTTCCATTAACAGAACATAAGACTTCTATTTGTCTTAGGATTTTGCTTCTTCAGTAGAGTCTCGTATCACCAAGGCTGGACTTGAACTTCTGACTCACCTACCTCTACCTCCCAAATGCTGGTATTACAGGCATGTACCACCATGCTGGGCATGGATTCCAATTTTCTCTAAGTTCTAGTAACACTTGTCACTTTCTGGTTTTACTGCTGTAATTTGTTTGTGTTTGGTTTTGACACTAGCCATCCTTCTGAGGAAAAGGTGGTATCTCATTGTGGGTTTGATTTGCCTTGCCCTAATAATTCCTGAACTGAGAATCTCTGTGTGCTTCTTGGCCATATAGAGACCTTCTTTGGAGAAATGTCAAATCTTTTGCCCATTTTTCCTGTGTGTGTGTGTTCACATGTATATGACATGCATGGGAATATATGTGTGTGCCTGTGAAGGCCAGGAGTTGATGTCAGATGTCTTCTTTGGTTGCCCTTTATTTAATGACACAAGGTTTTCACTGACTCCAGAGATTTTTACCTCTCCAGCTTCTCCTAGGCACCTCCTGCCTCTGTCTTCGGAGTGCTGGGATCAGGATGGGACACCATACCCACTTGGCTTCTCTATGGGGGCCGGGACTCTGTACTATAGTCCTCTGGTTTGCACAGCCAGTGTTTTATCCTCTGAGTCAGTCATCTCCCTGGCCACTTTGCCCATGTTAAAATTTAGCTATATGTTTTGACGGTTTACAGTTTTAGATTGTTGTCCTCTACCAGATATATTTACCTACACAAATTTTCTCCTTTCTTTGTCTTTCCCCCTGTTGACAGTGCTCCCTGAAGCATTAATGCTTCAATTTTCACAAAGTTCTGTCTATGGTTTGTTTCCTGTATTTTTGGTATCACATTGGAGAAACCCTTACCATAGCCAATGTTGTCAATTTTTGCTATATTGTAGCTGGATATGGTGACGCCTGATTTTAATCCCAGCGCTTGGGAAGCAGCAGAAGAGAGATCTCTACTAGTCTGAGGCCAGCCTGGTCTAGATCATGAGTTCTGGGTCAGCCAAGGCTACACAGTAAGGACTTGTCAACAACAACAAAACTATTGTTTCATCTTCTTTTTACATCTGAATTTCCAATGTTAGTGTATTAGTCAGGGTTCTCTAGAGTCACAGAACTTAGGGAAAGAATCCCTATATAGAAGGGGCATTCATTGGAGTGACTTACAGGCTGTAGTCCAGCTGATCCAGCCATGGCTGGCTGTGAAGGAAAGTCCAAGAATCCAGTCCCACAAGGCTGGGTGTCTCAGCTGGTCTGTATCTTCAATCTTCCGCCCAGTGAAGGAAGGGATGCGTTAGAAGGTGAGGGCAAGCGGGCGAAGAACAAAACCTTCCGCCTCCCACGTCCTCACACAGGCTTCTAGCAGAAGGCGTGGCCCAGATAAAAGCGTCTCTCCCGACTTCAATATCCAGATCAAAGGCGTGCGTCTTCCTACCTCAAAGGTCCAGACTAGAAGAGAATTCACCCACTTCAAATCAAGCAGAGAATTTCTCATAGGTGTGCCCTCCCTTTCTGGGTTAGGGTTAGGGTTGTAGTTCATCCCAGATAAAGTCAGGCAGACAACCAAGGATAGCCATCGCAATTAGCAATAATGTAATTTGTTCAAAACACTGTCCTTTGCTTGGTGTGATAGTCTTGTCATCCGCCAAAGTCACATGGCCGTGTGCACAAAGGTTTCTTTCTGGGCGCTGTTCTGATTCCTCAGTCTGCACGTCTGCTTTTATATCAGTACTGCTCTGTTCTGACGGCTCTGGGGTGAGTCTTGAAGACAGCTTTGTTCTGCCTTTTCCAGACAACCTACTAGAAATCTGTGTAGAATTCAGATGAATTATTAGAAGATGAATTTTTTCAGCTTAGATCTTTGCCTTTGCTGTGAAAGTATTATGCTCCTTCTTTGGGTATATTCTTCCTTCTTTCTTTCCTTCCTTCCTTCCTTCCTTCCTTCCTTCCTTCCTTCCTTCCTTCCTTCCTTCCTTCCTCTTTCTGTCTTGTTTTTGTACTAAGTTTTAAACTCAGGCTGCACACATGCTAATCAAGCGCTCTAAAACTCAACTATATCCCTAGCTCTCTTTTTACTTTTTGAATTTGGAGACAGGGTCTTGTTAAGATATCAAGGCTGGCCTTGAATGCATCCATAGCCCAAACAGGTTACTTAACTTACACTTCTGTCTCCACCCCCTCTGTAATGTGGATGGCAGGCCTGCACCATCAGGGAGCCTGGGCCTTCCCTCTCCTCCTAAGAATCAAACCATTTCAACCCCATCTCCACTTCCCACCTCCAGAGTCTCAGGACTGTTCTGACCCACTTTGAGCTCTGGGTCTGCTGTGCCCTGAAGTGAACGTCTATCAGTTTTTCTTGTAATAGCACAGTTTTCTTCTCCCCTTTTATGAGACAAAGTCTTGCTATATAGACCAAGTAGGCTGGCTTTGGATTTGTGTGATCCTCCAGCCTTTGCCTCTGAGGTTTTCATCTTTAAAATATTAACCACAGGGATCTAGAGATGGCTTAGTGGTTAAGAGCACTAACTGCTCTTCCAGAGGATCAAGGTTCGATTCCCAGCACCCACATGGAGGCTCACAACCATCTCTAACACCAGTTCTAGCCTCCAGCATGCACCAGACACGCACACAGCATACAGACATATGTCCAGGCAAAACACCCATACACATAAGATTTTTTTAAAAAATAAATGGATCTTTATTAAAAATTCATCATGACCAGTAATCATCTTAGGTCCAAGTTAGTTCTTACAGAGAGATCAGAGATTCTTCGAGACTCTGGGAGGGGGGGCATAAGGTCTCATATTGCCCAGACCTCCTCAGCTGGCTACGCAGAGGACAGCCCTGATGTTCTCCCGGCCTCCACTTCACTTCCCAAGTGCTAGGATCAGAGGTCTGTCTGTCACAGCTGCGTCATTAGGTGGCGAGGGTGGAATTCAGGTTTTCATAGGGGTCAGGCAGGCAGCCTATCAACTGAGCTACTCCTCCAACACACACACACACACACACAGTTCTTTCCCATTGTCACGTCTTTAAAACAGAGAGCTGGGTCTCAAAATTGGTGACGTCTGACCATGGCCATAGCTTGTATTTTGCTGGTACATGAGGGGTCCTATGTTGTCCAATCCAAGTACGGCCTCCAGGGACAGCCATGACTGGGGGGCAAGGGAAAGAAGAAAAGACAAACTGACACACAGACAAGAAAACTAGGTGTTCTAGGCCATCTGCTGGAGAAACCACAGCATGCTGGGAGCTTAGGGTGTTTACTGTATACAGTTGACAGAGAGGTGGGATTATTGCATTCCTTTGAACGAGGAGGTGGGACTTCCGGTGAGCAGGGGGCGGGCTTATGATGAGCAGCTAGAGCCTAGGGTCGAGATAGGCTAATATCAGTAGGCGCAGCCTCTGTAGGGGAGCAGTCTTCAGGCCGTAAGAATCTATAAAGCTGTGAGGGGGTGTTATTGAGGACATCTCTGCACGTACTAACAAATCTACACATGGACCAGAGAAAGGCTTTGCCGTTTCCCTCTGAGCCTCACCCTGGGGATGGAGAGGGGGGAGTTTTGCCGCTCATTCCTCCATGGGTCCTTGCCCATGCCCGTCCTTGCCCCCTAAGGATGTCTTATGATCAACGGTACCTTGGTTTTCAACGAAACATGGTACGTGTTTGCTGTGTTTACCTATTTAGGGCAATGCCTCTGTCATCTGTGGCTCCAAGGCTGCAGGGCCAAGGCCTCGCTCCAGGTCTCTGTGCTCACCAGGTATTTGATGAATTGCTAGGGACTGATTGATGAGTTATAAACTAGTGATCACACTATGTGTGTTCCTAGGCAAACCCCAGAACAATAGCTAGGCTAGATAACATCGCGTGCTCGCCTGGCCACAGCACTGTGAGGACTTAACCTTGCTTCACTCTTAGAGGAAGAAGGACGTGGGAGTCCTGCCTCTGAGAACTCTGACAAAGCTCTCACCTCTCTTCCTTGTCGACAGAGGCTTCTGTAAACGGAAATCCACATAAGGCAAACGTACTCTGCAGCAGGGACACCACAGAGGGGATCCTATCCAAAAGTGATGTCAGCTTCGTCCCCAGGACACCCTGACGGCTTTGTCTATCTCTTCAGGAAATGTCGGCCCTTCTAGCATCTCAGTAGTAGCTGACACTTCTGACCAGGCTGTCCCTGCACATCAAATAAAGTGACTCTGATGAGGAGAAAGTGAAACGTGTCATCTTGTGAAGGCGGATCTGGGTCTGAGGCCAGGCCGGTCTACAGAGCAAGTTCCAGGCTGGCCAGGGCTACACAGAGAAACTCTGTGTGTGGAAGGGGCGGGGGTGGGGTGGGGTGAGGAAGACAGTGTCCTCTGGAGGGGACTTGGAGTTCCTGCTCCGGGTTCATCAAGTGTGACTGCCCAGGGGCAGAATGAGCCCAGCAGCACATACTCTTTCCTTAGCAGTGGCAGGGCTTAGAGCAGAATGGCCATCCTCGCAGGCACACACGAGAGTGAGGAGGAGGCTTGATTTTTTATTGATTTATTCATTTTGGTTTTTCAAGACAAGGTTACTCTGTGTAGTCCTGGCTGTTCTGGAACTAGCTTTGTAGACCTGAATAACCTCTAACTCAGAGATCCACCTGCCTCTGCCTCCCAGGTGCTGGGATTAAAGGCGTGCACCACCACACCTGGTTCTGGGAGCTGGTTTTCGTTTCAGACTGTTTCTTCTCTCTCCAGACTAAGCAGGAGGCTTGATTTGCAGCAAATTCCTTCAACATTTGAGGAATCTGCTGATGATCCAGTGACACAGCAGGGATTTTTACAAAAAAAAAAAAAAAGGAAATGAGATCAATAATAAAATATTGTTGGGGTTCTTCTTCACCGCATAAGAACCAAAACTTTTGTAAGTTACAATATAAATGTCACAGTAATGTCAAGGTGCTCTACAAGTTCTCAGAAAAGGTTGGTCTGTCGCTTAGTGGTGGAGCACTTACCTCAGTGGTGGAGCATTTACCTTAGTGATAGAGTACGTACTTTAGTGGTGGAACACTTACCTCAGTGGTGGAGCACTTACCTTAAGTGGTGGAGCACTTAGGAAGGGCCAGAGGGCCAGAGTTCCATCTCAGACTGCAAGGAAGAAAACTATTACTCCTCTTTACTAAGAAATCCACTCCACTGTGGTAGTTTGAAAGAAAACAACCCTCACAAAGGGAGTAGCACTATTAGGAAGTGTGGCCTTGTTGGAGGAAGTGTGTCGTGTCACTGTGGAGGCAGGCTTTGAGATCTCATATATGCTCAAGCTACTCCCAGTGATAAACTTCCCTTCCTGTTACCTTTGGACTGAGACATTTAGTATTATCCTGAAGAATACCTCTGTCGCTTACCTGACAGTCACTGGAGGATTAGTGACAAGATCTGGTGTGCAGAGGGTCGAATGAAACTCTGTGTATCCTCCCATCCATAGTGTCAGGAGTGGGGTAGAAGGAGCGGAAGAGTCCTGAGTGGAAGGGGTAAGCACAAGAACAGAGATGAAGGCAGGAAGCAAGAACAACTCCCATCCTCACGCTCCTGAATCTGCAGATCCAACCGGCTTCAGGTTCAAACCTCAGAAACAGAACTGCATCTTCCCCGAACGTGCACAGGCTGTAACACTGGTTTTGTTCCCTAAATGATATATGCTCTAAGCTCTCCCTGGGAGGTACATCGTGTTAGGCACAGCAAACCATCTGGAGGGAAGACACAAGAGGATACTATTTGAATACTCTTCAATTTAACATAAGGGCCTTGAGAACCCATTGACTTCAGTATGGAGAAAGATCTAGAAAGCATGGGTAGTGGGTTAAAATACAGCAATAGAGGGGCTGGAGAGATGGCTCAGAGGTTAAGAGCATTGCCTGTTCTTCCAAAGGTCCTGAGTTCAATTCCCAGCAACCACATGGTGGCTCACAACCATCTGTAATGAGGTCTGGTGCCCTCTTCCGGCCAGCAGGCATACACACAGAATATTGTATACATAATAAATAAATAAATATTTTTAAAAAATACAGCAATAGAAACCAGGAGCTCAAGAGTCAAAGAGATCAGAGAAAGCAGTTGCTGAGCACAGTGTGGCAATGAACGACGCAAGCAACAGTTTACCTGAGCCAAGCACAGGGTGAAGTGCTGTCTACCCCTGTTCTGTGCTTCCCAGAGCGGTGAAGGTCTCTTCAAGCACAATAACCGTGCCCAGGGTTCACCCGTTCCTAGCAGTCTCCTTTGGTGCCCTGGGCTGAGTCAGCTCCACTTTCAGAACCTCAGGCCTCCCAAGTAGGTGACTCAAAGACACAGGCTTCTCTTCCCCCACGCCTTTCAGGAAATGGCTCACAAATGTACTTGACAGAAGTCTAAAACCAAATGGATCATCCGGTAGGTGTTGAAGGCTGGGCACACTGTGCTAATGCCAGTCTTAATTAATCCAGAACTTGAGCGGAGCATGGTGGCTCACACCCATAGTCCCAGCACTTGGAAAGAAAGGCAGGAAGCTCAACACGAGATGCAGGACATCTTGGCTACATGGTTCATGCACCCCCATGCCAGTCAGGACTACAGAGTAAGATCCTGCCTGAAAGACAATGATGATCGTGATGATAAACTTGATCCCATCCCTTCCGTTGAATGGTTGGCTTCAGCGTCCCTCCACAGATGAGTTTTCCTGGCCCCAGCTATCTCTGCCACCTTCTGGCTAGGCCATGACTGTGTGGAAACCAACTCTCTGAGGGTATGTGTCATGGACTGAAGTAAGAGCCATTCCCCGGTAGCTTGTCCATGGGTCCTAAGCGTCCCAAAGCTAAAGGATCTACCACTCTCTCTCTCTCCCTTTCTGCAGTACTGGGGATTGAACCAGGGCCTTGTGTGTGCTAAGCAAGCACAGTCTACCACTAAGCTATGGCCTCACTCTACCCACTACCCTCTTTGTTTTTTTTTAATCTTTTTTTCTTATTATTGATTTTATTGAGCTCTACATTTTTCTCTGCTCCCTTCCCTTCCTCTCCCCTCCCCTTCAACCCTCTCCCATGGTCCCCATGCTCCTAATATACTCAGGAGATCGTGTCTTTTTCTACTTCCCATGTAGGTTAGCTCCCTGTATGTCTCTCTTAGGGTCCTCATTATTATCTAAGTACTCTGGGATTGTGAATTATAGGCTGGTTTTCTTTGCTTTATGTCTAAAAGCCACTTATGAGTGAGTACATATATTTGTCTTTCTGGGTCTGGGTTACCACACCCAATATGATATTTTCTAGATCCATCCATTTGCTTGCAAAATTTCAAGATGTCATTATTTTTTTCTGCTGTGTAGTACTCCATTGTGTAAATGCACCACATTTTCCTTTTCCATTCTTCTTGAATTTCTTTTGATACCAGATAGTACATCAGAGTCTTTGGAGGTGTCAACCAAGCATGGTGGCAGCCGGAGAGATAAACCCATTGCTGCACTATATTTACTGACACGGTGCAACCCTGCTGGGACCCATCAAGGTCCCTCGGGACTGTGGTCTTCTCCAGAGTCACCAGCAGCATGGGTTTGGAAGAATCCTTCATGGTTGGCCTTGGAAGTTCTCTCAAAAGCAGTACACAAAGCCTCGTGTTATGTATGTATTTCCTTCCAGACCCCAGCTGGTTTCCTCCTGTATCCGACCCCGCCCCCCCCCACAAACCCACGCAGCCTCTCCCCCTTCCCTGCTGCTCTGGCTTCTCTGAGCTGCGATTTCTGCCTTCACTGTGATAAAAGGCCTGCTGTCTCCTAAAAACAACAGAGAGATGGCTGGCAGGCCACCAAGCCTGTCCCCCTGAGTTTGATTCTCAAAGATCACAAGGTAGCAGAAGAGAACAGAGTCTCTCAAATTGTCCTATGGCCCCCACATGTGTTATGGCACACCTGCACCCCATACATGCACATACACGTACAAACTCACAGACACACAAAAATAAGTAAATAGCTGTGATGGAAATGGAGTAAATAACAAATGAAAACAAATGCCATTGTAAATCCACCCGAGATGGCTATTATCGGGTACCTCCCCCAGAAAAGAATGCAGAGCGGAACCAGAAGAGAATGCTAAGGTTTCCTGGCTTGAATTCACGACTGAGAACACAGAAGGAAAAGACTTCTGGCCAGTCAACCAAAAAAGTGATCCAGAAACAAGGAGTAGTAACCATGTCTTCAGGGGTGTGTGAAATAAATGTACTAAGGAATAAACCTGTCTGGAACAAGTAGATACTCCTATGAAAAGAAAACAAAATGAATCTGAGCCCTTCCCCACGGAAAGCAATGCAGTCAGCACGAAAATCTAAATGTCACAGGTAAAAGTAGAAAGATTTTGATACCAAACACAGGGGGGAGATTTCATTATCTCAAAGAAAATTCCCTAAAATGAGCACTAAGAGCCCCGGCTGCTCTCCCGACACCCACATGTCACTCATAACCATCCATAACTCCAGTTCCAGGGGACCCAATGCTCTCTCCTGGCTTCTGTGGGCACCAGGCACACATGTGGTACACAGACATACATGCAGGGAAACATCCATTCACACACACAACACCCTAAACAATGTTTTCATTACATTAATTAAATAAGTAAACAAACAAGTAAACAAGCGTTTGAAGACGACTTCAATACTTTATAATACGGACGTCGACAGAAGACAACACGTAGTGGGGAAGCTGAGCTAGAACAGACAATGCTTCACACAAACAACGAAGTCCAATGTACGAAAGACGTGCACCAGCGGCTACACATCAGAGACAAGCAACCCAAATAGAGGCTGGCAAATCTCTGAGCAAGCATTTTAGAGAGGAGGGCGGCACACTGAAGTGATCAATAGCAGGACACTTTTGTATGCACATACAAGGCTCAGGCCCAACAAACAAACAAAACAAAGAAACCCTGATACTTTAAAAGGTGTTCTGGGCTGGAGGCATGGCTCAGCGGTTAAAAGCACTTTCAGTTCTCCCAGAGGACCAGAGTTAGGTTCCCAACTCCTATATCAGATGGTTGTAAACCACCTGTAGCATAACAAACACACCTAATTAAACGAACAATTATCTTTTTAAAGAGAAGTAGTGGGCTGGGTGTGGTGGCGCACCTCTTTAGACCCAGCACTTGGGAGGCAAAAGCAGGTGAATCTCTATGAGTTCAAGGCCAGTCTGGTCTACAGAGTGAGTTTCAGACAATCCATAGCTATATCATGAGACCATCTCAAAATTTTTTAGAAAGTGATATTCAATTTCACTGTTAATAAACAAACAGGACAGGCAAGATGGATGAGTGGGTAAATGTTGTGGGATATTTGTACGCCGTGTAAAGATGTGTCATTGTGATTGGTTTAATAAAGAGCTGTGAGGCCAATGGCCAGGCAGGAAGATGTTAAGTGGGACTTCCGGGGACAGAGAGAACTTGGGGAAGAAGAAAGCAGAGTCACCAGTCAGATGAAGTGGTAACAGGTTTGACAGTACATAATAAAGGTAACTAAGCCACGCAAAAGAACATAGATTAAAGGATAGGGATTAATTTAAATTATAAGAGCCAGTTAGGAACAAGACTAAGCTAAGGCTGAGCTTTCATAACTAATG
This sequence comes from Alexandromys fortis, assembly GCF_014885135.2. Classification (NCBI taxonomy): domain Eukaryota; kingdom Metazoa; phylum Chordata; class Mammalia; order Rodentia; family Cricetidae; genus Alexandromys; species Alexandromys fortis. The sequence continues at coordinate 8,921,790 of NW_026067956.1, forward strand.
AGAAGTCTCCATGCTGTTATGTGGGAGTTGGCTGGCAGGACAGAGAAAGACTCCTTACAGGGAAAGGTACCTGCTGCCGAGCCCAAAGGTCTGAGTTCAATCACTAGGCCCCGCATGGTGGAAAGAAAGGATCAATTCCTGAAAAGTTGTCCTCTGACCTCCAGAAGTGCCATGGCTTGTGCATGTAAATATATATGTACATATGCATGTGTGTGCATGCACACACACACACACACAAATGGAACCTAAAATACACAAAAAATGGTAACAAAACATATTACAGCCGGGTGGTGGTGGTGCACGCCTTTAATCCCAGCACTCGGGAGGCAGAGGCAGGCGGATCTCTGTGAGTTCGAGGCCAGCCTGGTCTACAAGAGCTAGTTCCAGGACAGGAACCAAAAAGCTACAGAGAAACCCTGTCTCGAAAAAAAAAAAAAAACTATTACAGTGTGACAATGTAGTGCAGATATGTAAACTGCTGATGAAATAAACACATGCAGAACATAACTAGAGAGCAGTATGTCATCGCTTAGGAAACTGAAAGACACGTCACAAAGCCTACTGGTCAGCAGTTTAATCCCCACAGAAGAAATGCAGCAAATGTGCACAGAGACTTGTGATCACAGCATCCGTAATAAACAATTAGTCCAAGGCCTGCTCCAGCAGCAGCAGAGTGGATAGAGTCACCAAGACGGTCACAGTGTTGTTTGTGATCCTGGATGGTCACAGCTGGGGTCTGGTCAGTGAGGATTGTCCGATTTCTTCATCTTCATCTTCTTCACAGGTGTCCTTACTAAACAAAGAAAGGCTTCATCTGCCTTCACATCTTCCTAACCAGGGCAAAGAGAAACCATGAGCATTTGAAGAAACAAATAAATGTAATGCAATCTGAAATGTGCTTGGCACACAATAAATGCTCAATAAACACTGGCTGTTGCACTGGGTATGGTGGTGCACACGTGTAACACTCACACGTTGAAGGTTGAGGCGGAGAGAAAGTAGAGTTCAAGTCAGCGTGGATGCCATACTGAGACCTGTCTCAGATTCATAGCATCCTGCCAGACCCAGGAGCTGTGTGTCACATGCTTATATTCCTTCCTTACATCCCGAGGCTAGTCAAGTGACTGACCCTGTAACAACCCCATCTCTTCACGTTTGCTCTTTGAGATGTTTGTATCATCATGGGAGGGAGGGGTTTATTGGGCCCCACCCCCTCCAACGGTTTTACACAGTTATTGGTTGATAGAAAGAGGGATAGGCTGTTCCTCCCAGGGTGTAGCCACTGGTCCTAGAAACAACCCTAAAAGAACTCACTACATCACCAAAAAAGAAAGAAGAAGAAGAAGAAGAAGAAGAAGAAGAAGAAGAAGAAGAAGAAGAAGAAGAAGAAGAAGAAGAAGAAGAAGAAGAAGAAGAAGAAGAAGAAGAAGGCATGAATGTAGAGGAGGGGGTCAATAGGATACAGGAAGGGAATTAGAAAAATGGGAGGGGAGAAGTAAGGGAAGGATATGTATAAATATGATCTAAATGTATTGTTTACATTATGGAAATGTCATGTGCTGATTTGAAAGAAAATGACCCCCCCCAAAGGGAGTGGCACTATTAGGAGGTGTGGCCTTGTTGGAGGAAGTGTGTCACTGTGGAAGCAGGCTTTGAGGTCTCATATATGCTCAAGTCACGCTCAGTGTGACAGATCACTTCCTGTTGCCTGCACAAGATGTAAGACCCTTGGCAACCTTACTTGCCTGCATGCTGCCGTGTCCCTCCATGATGATAATGGACTGAACCTCTGCACTGTAAGGCACCCGATTAAATGGTTTCCTTTATAAGAGTTGCTGTGGTCGTAGTGTCTCTTCACAGCAATAGAAACCCTAAGACATGTCATAATGAAACTTATTACCTATAATTAATACAGGTTGTTTTAAAAAAATTTTAAAGAAAAATAAATTGAGACGAAGTCTCCCTAACTGCCCAGGCAGGCCTTGAAGTTGTGGTCCTCCCTCTGCGTCTCCTGATTGGAGCCTACGCCACCTATCCACGCCTCCTCCGTTTGCAGACAGGCGGTTCAGCCAACAGCAAAACAGCAACTCTGTAAAATAACCACGGAGCTGAAAACCCCTAAGACTAAGAATCGCCATGATACCCTTTGTGTGTCTAGACATGTCCACAAACACAAACATGTACTTCCATCCTACGACGGCCCAGGATAAGGGAGCAAGGCCATACAGCCTGGATGTGATACAGTCCATTCTGTGAGGTTTGCACGGGGAAGGAACTGCCTGGAGGCCCCGTTCTCAGAAAAACGCGCTCCTCGGACTGCATGGCCAGTGCCAAGCAGGCTTGGGGCAGCAAGTCATGCCAGAGCCTTGGCGGTGCCCTTACCAGCTGTCTGGCTTTGGGCCAGTTTCAGTAGACTCTCTGAACCTCTATTTCCTTAATGGAAAGCCGGGGATCTTGGCAACCCGAGAGAGGCTTTCTTGAGAGCTGAATAAGTTCATCTGTGTAATTCCTCTGGCCAGTGCCTGATGGACAGGAAAGCCCTCACCAGACAGGGGTAACTGAGCCTTTCTCTCTGCGCTGGAGGACGGTTAACTTCCTTTGGGGAAGTTAGAGAAGGGGCTTTTGTTTTGTTTCATTTTGTGTTTCCCTGGCTGGCCCATACTTACGATAGAGCACACCAGCCCTGACTTACAGCAGTCCTTCTGCCTCAGCCCTCCAAATGCGGAGATTACAGGCACGCACTACGAGGTCCATTTTGACTACATTTGTATTGTAGTCTTATTAGATAAAGATGTAGCTGTGAATTAATACTTTATAATCCAGAATAAGCAGTTGTTCATCCTTCTGCGGGCAGAGATGGGCACAGCTCAGCACAATGGATGTTTTGAGCACAGAATGCGCGACCTTCCCACCTCCCCCAACACCAGCCCAAAGCCTTGTGTGAGCAGATGTTCAGGGCATAACTGGACTGGTTACAGATGTGCTGTTAAAGACATCTATATTCCGCAAAGCAACGAGACACTGCACACTGTCAACGAGTCTAAGTAGCTAATGAATAGGGCTGTCTACACTGCTTTTAAACAAACTCAAGGAGGAGGTTTCATGCATCATAAACTTCTGTGCTTAAAGAAAAGAGCTATTAAATTCTGTCTTATAAGGTCAAACGCAAGATTGCTGTGTTACTTTGAATTGTCACACTGAGAAAGGACAGACACAGTCAACAAATGGGGCTTAAATTTTCACCACACACACTAAGCCCAGACTCGCTCAGGGAAGCAGTTACCATCCTGACCACCAGGGGACTCTACAGACAAACACATTTTCACTCTAGTGGCTAATGGGGAAAAGCTCTCTCAATAGCCAGATTCAGAACACCAGCCACAGTGCCAGGCTCCCTTCTATCTTCTGCACTGGTAACGTTGTTAGGACGTGGGAATGTGACCCAACTCAGAATTCCCATCTAGTCGGTTTGGCTTATGTGTGCATATTCATAGATTACACCTCAAATTACCCTAAATATAGTCTGTTCAAATCAAGCAAGAAGCAAACTTTTATAACTGACGATTAAACCACATAATCAGCATCTTAGTTGTCGCCTAGAAGATGTGTAACATGGCAGGGTCAGGAGCCGCCATCTCCTTAGTCTTTCTGGTCTTTGCCCATCATTTAAACTGTTCGCGGTAATAAATACATGTCATTTATAATTGCTCACCTTCCCCATTTTAAGTCACTATTCCTGTGCTTTAAGCACACCCACACTGCTGTGCAAGTGCCGCCCTCTGTTTCTAGAACTCTTGTTCCCAAACTGAGATTCCACACCCGCCACCAACTCCCCATTTTCTGCTCCACGAGTCCTGGTGACCACCGTTTTACTTTCTGTCTCTAAGAATTTTCTGTTTTTTTTTTTAAGACATTGTCTTAAAACTTAACCTTATGTCTCCTAATCGTCCTGATTTCACTTCTCAAGTGCTGGGATTGCAGAATATGCCCCAGGCATGACCCCCACAGTCTTGCATGGTAGCTTACAGAGTGTGCCCCAGGTATGACCCCCCGCCCCAACAGTCTTACACGGTAGCCCAAGATGGCCTCCAACCCTCAGCCGTCCTTTCTCTCTGCTTCTCAAGTGCTGGGATCAGGGGATGAAATACCATTCCTGCCTTCAATTAGAGTAGCTCTGATGAACTAAATCTTGCAGTATTCATTCCATCAAAGGTATGAACCACACCTGTATATCCATCATCCATCCGCAGATACTTGGGTCGCTTCCACATGTTGGCTATTGAATAATTTTATGCACGCGGTGTGCAAACATTTGTTGGAGGTACGTATGTAAATCCACAGTTGTACTGAAAAGCTGTAGAACCATCATAACTCTATACTACGCTTCCAGTACAGACAACGATAGAACTTATCCTGGGGACCCCGAGTCACACAGAGCTCCCGGGATGAAGAAACACAGAGACTATCCTGTACTGTCCGGAGAACAAAAACTACAGAATGAGAATGGCCTTCACAGGCTCACAGAGTTGAATACTTGGTCACTAGGAAGAGGCACTCTTTGAAAGGATTAGGAGGTGTGGCCTTGTTGGAGAAAGTGTGACACTGGTGGTGGCTTTGAGGTTTCAAAAAAGCCTATTCCAAGCCCGGACTCGATGTCTTCTTGTTGCCTGCGGATTCAGATGCAGGTCTCTCAGCTACTTCTCTAGTAAAGCTTGTACACCCCTCACCACGACAATGGGTCTCAACCTCTGAAACTCTAAGTGAGCCCCAATTAAATGCTTCCTTTTATAAGAGTTATTGTGGACACGGTATCTCTTCACACAGCAGAACACAGATAAGACAGATACTAAAGTCCTTGAAACCCAGACTAACCCTTCTCAGCTTGAGAACTGTGTCTAACCTGGTGGTGCAAGCCTGTAATCACGACACTCAGGGGATGTTAGCAGAAAGAGCAGGATGCCAAAGTCAGACAGAGACTGTGAGATTCTGCCTTACATTAAAAAGCAAAAACCCAGCTGGGTGGCTGTGGTGCACGCCTTTAATCCCAGCACTTGAGAGGCAGAGGCAGGTGAATCTCTGTGAGTTCAAAATCAGCCTGGTCCACAAAGTGAGTTCCAGGACAGCCGGGACTTTTTCACAGAAAAGCGCTTGTCTCAAAAACAAAGTCAACAACAAAAACCCACAAAACAAACAACAACAGGCCAAGTCACACAACCAGGCCACCGTGCGTGTGTGCAGCTCCGGGTTCTGGGGGAGAGATGCCTTGTGTGCCTTACAGCTTTTTTTCTTTCTCTTTGGAATGAACCGAGTTCAGACCCAAACAGAAAAGAATTCTTCCAGAGAACAGAGCACATTGCTAACCCAAGTAGATCCAAACTTTAATAAGACAATGGAGATTTCTCCATGGGGACTGCAAAATGACCAGAGTCCTAAATTTTGTCTTATTCTTGAAATAAATCCTCCACTCATAAAGGGAATTTTTGTATCATTTTCAAAATTGCTGTCAAAATTCATTCAACTATTAGTTTTACTAAATATCCCTTAATGTCCTAGCCTCCTGATAGACCCTGGGGAGCCAGAGGGAACAGGAGGCCTGCAGACATTGAGTTGAGTGCGGCATGAACCGTGACGTGATTCTGTTATGCTGTGGGCTCAACCATGCTCTAAAAGCTCAGGGGAGGTCAGACAGGAGCCTGGAGCTGCTAGGCAGGAGCGCATGCGTGCTTCACGCCCAGTGCTGCGCTCCAGCCAAACTCCACCCGGTCCTCTCCTGCAGGTGCCCAGAAGTCCCGGGTACGTCTCAGGAAGGCCATGCCTCATAGTACCAAGTGGAATGCAAGTACCGGGGAGGACGCCAGCGCGTGAGGTGCGGGATTAGGATGAAGGATGTAGTAGGCGCAGGATGCAGGTGAGGGTTCCGTTGCACGGTACAAATGAGGGATGCAGGAGCCTGCGAACTCTAGGAGGAACCTCAAGGGACGCGCAGAAGCGTGGGGTACGCCAGGGAAAGGGTGGCAGAGCAGGGTGGGCAGCGGCGAGGACGTGGCGCAGTTACAGATGATGGCCTGGGGCTGAGTGCTCGAGTAAAAGGCACTAAAAGGCACCGCACGGGTGAAGGACGCCTCCTTTTCAGAACTGGCAGAGCCGGCTTCGGGAGGAGTGCGGGTGCTGAAGCGACAGAGCGGGAAGAGGAAGCCTGGGCGCTCTCGAGGAGTGCTGGAGACCCGGCAGCGCCCAGGACAAAGGGTGTGAGCCTCCGGAAACCTGGGGAATAACTGACCTTCCTTCCAGCCTCCTGAAGATCCGGGCAAGCACTTTTTTTTGTCATTATTATTATTTAATTATTTTATGTACATTGATGTTTTACTTGCCTGCATGACTGACTGAAGGGGTCCCCCGAAACTAGAGTCACAGATAGTTGTGAGCTGCCACGTGGGTGCTGGGGATTGAACCCGGATCTCTGGAAGAGCAACCAGTACTCTTTAACTGCTGAACCATCCTCTCTCTCTCTCTCTCTCTCTCTCTCTCTCTCTCTCTCTCTCTCTCTCTCTCTCTCCTTCCCCTTCCTCCCTCCCCTTTGGTCTTTCAAGACAGGGTTTCTCTTAGCTTTGCAGACTGTCCTGGAACTCACTTTGTAGACCAGACTGACCTCGAACTCACAGAGATCCACCTGTCTCTGCCTCCCACACGCTGGGATTAAAGGCGTGCGCCACCACCGCCCGGTGAGCCATCTCTTGATGAATAGCCAAGACTGGGTCCAGGTGGTTTCCCCGGAGATACTGTGTCTCGGAGCGGGGGTCCCAGGCGTTCAGATCCTGAGGTCAGGTCAGTTTAACTGCTGACCCATCTTCAGGCAGTGGTATCGGGTGTCTGCATGGCCTCTAGCAGTGATAAAGTCATAGGATTAGTTAGAATTGAGGTGAGCTCAACTAGTTTAAGGAAAAAAAATTGGGGGGAGGGGGTTTCGAGACAGGGTTTCTCTGTGGCTTTGGCCCCTGTCCTGGAACTAGCTCTTGTAGACCAGGCTGGCCTCAAACTCACAGAGATCCACCTGCCTCTGCCTCCCGAGTGTGAAGAACTCACCTGGGTCAGTACGCAGCATTTTGCAGTAATCCTTTAATTGGGAGATACGGGTGACAGTAAATTGCGTAAATTGCGATGACTGGGTGTTGTTTGCTTTCTGTCCACTCCACACACAGCTGGAATTCACCCTCCCGGCCAGCCGCCTAGGTCCCTGAATATTGTGAAAGGCTCTTCGGCTCTCCAGCTTCCTTCGACCAAGATGCCTCCAAAGGGTGCGGATTAACAGCAGCTGTACAAACAGCCTGACCGTGGATTGTACACCTGCTCTCCCTTAGAACCCACGACTATGGAGATTCGTAGTCAGTGAGCCCCTTCAGTGGAGCAAGAGGTCCTTCTTTTCTAAGTATCAGTGTGTTCAAAGTAAACATCTGTCTGCTGGCTTGGTACCGTTTTCCCTGGCTCAGCAGTTTGGCACCTGTTGTTGCTATGCTCAGACTTCTTGCCCCCGAAAGAGACCACCAGGGATCCAGGACTTGGATGCAAAAGCAAGGTTTATTCCAAAGTACCAGCCTAGGCAAGGAACTTGTCCAGCACACGCAACACAGTGAAGGCGAGGAGCTGCCTTCCAGAAATTACAGAACTTTTTATAGACAATCTTGCAGGACCACCAATTCTCACCTAATTTGCATACCCAGACCTAATTGAGGACAGCAAATTCAAAAATCATGATATCATTATGTAATGGACATGAGTATATTCTCGGCTGGCCCGTTCCTATCTGTCCTTGGGGTATGTAGGCTTCTAACAGATAGAGACAGAAAGCCCACTAGATCCAGACTGCCGTACAGCATGCAGCATGGACTCATACGGGCAGTAGCCTCCTGATTCATGAATACAGATACTTGCTTCTGATCAAGACATCCCAAGATGGAGAGGCTCCAACCCCAAGGTGCCCCAGTGCAGCAGTAAGCAGTTAGTGGTGTAAATACTACACCCATCCCCCATGACACCTCCCGCTCTGTCTCCTCTGTGTGTTTCTTTTTCTATAGAGCAGACAGGTCGGGAGTTCTGATGCCACTCGGGTCCTCTCATCTGACACTGCCATGGGCTGGAGCAGCTTGGTTTCCCCAGCAACAGGGCCAGAGGCAGAGCTGGTTTCCCTTTCAGCTCACACTGGTTCTGATGCACAATTAATAAAAACCCAGAGACAGAAATTGGGGTTCAACCTGAAGGTCAGAAAAGCAAAACAGGTAGCCACTGGCTCTCGCTTCTAACCTCAGTCCAAAATGGCGATCCTGCCTCCAGGAATCTCAGGATAAGGCTGAGACTGAGAGCTGTCTCCTCCCAGTCTTTGTAGTTGTTTTTGCTTGAGTTTTTGTTTGTTTGCTTGCTTTTTTGTTTTGTTTTGTTTTGTTTTGAGACAGGGTTTCTCTGTATACTTAGGAGCCTATCCTGGAACTCACTCTGTAGACTAGGCTGGCCTCGAACTCACAGAGATCCACCTGCCTCTGTCTCCTGAGTGCTGGGATTAAAGGTGTGCCCTACCACTGCCCGGCTCTTCCCATTTAATGTTCTTTTCTACTTCTGGGATTAAAGGCATGCACACTGGGATTAAAGGCATGCACCACCTGGTTTCCATGACAATTACTGTGGCTACTGGGATTAAAGGTGTGTGTTACCACTGCCTGGTCTGTAAGGCTGATCAGTGGGGCTGTTTTTACTCTCTGATTTTCAGGCAAGCCTTATTTATCAAAATACAACTGAATTGCCACTACATTCCACTTGGCTAGCAACACAAGATTCCCGAGCTTCCATTCCCTTCCATTAAGACAACTCATTGTCCAAGACTGCCTGCTACCTCAGTTAGTTCTCGTAAGTATGTGTTTTTCTAACTCAGAATCAGATCGGAGAAAAAGCAAGAGAAAGGGGAAGGGGAGAGGGGGAAAAATCTTAAAAATATCTTTTGGTCTGGAGAACAAAGACAATATTAGAATGTGGGAGGTAGAGGATGGAGAAGGGAATTTACCTTGTTATGGGGATTCTTGTTTGCATCATTGAATTTATTAGGCTTGCTTCATGAGTCTGTTTTGAGCCTTAGCTAGAGTGGTACCAGTGATCTCCCCATACGAGTGGTCCCCCCTTTCCCTCTCATCTTTGTATCTGTCTCTTTCCCTTTTATACACCTACTTATCTCCATAAGCAAGCATATAAACTACTCAAGGGAAAATCCAGCACAAGAATAAATCCTGTTCTTGCTCGGTGGTGGTGGTGCACGCCTTTAATCCCAGCACTCAGGAGGCAAAGGCAGGCGGATCTCTAAGTTCTGTGTTTGAGGCCAGCCTGGTCTACAGAACGAATTCCAGGGCTATACAGAGAAATTCTGTCTTGAAAAACCAAGGGGTGGGGAGGAAACATGTTCTTAATGTTTGAATTTCATAAATAGACATTTTTACAACTTGGATACATGTGAGATTAAAGAGAAAGCAGAAGAAAATGAAAAGGGGAGAAAATTTATTTTATTTCAACTTTGCTTTTGTAATTTCAAATGAGGACAGGATCTCCATCATTCTCGCCCTTCCTCCCCGCTATCTCCTCCCACGCACCCTGCTCCTTTTCACACTCATGGCTTCCATAAGTCAAAAGGACTCTTCCACAGGCATGTTTAGGGCTGACATTTAGGTTTGGCTCACCTGTCAAGAAACCCGTCTCTGGGGGATATTTCCGTAAAATCCAAATCTCAGGGAAGTTAGGTTCTGCTCTAGAGAGCAGATACAATCCCAAAGGGACGTGGAAACTCAGTGCTTTGATTTCCATAACACTAAAACAGAATCACCCCGGATCCATACGAGACCGAAAGGAAACGTGGGGAAAGGGAAGAGAAGAAGAAAGACTTACACGAGCCTCAAGCAGCTGCAATAGTTTGACTTGAGTCCAGACAGCAGACAGTAGAAGGCAGGGGACTGTGGGTAATTAACCCTACATCTTTTCTTTCTCTTTTTTGCTCTCTGACCCCAGGGAAACCCCTGGCTGAGGGAGTCCAGCCACCACTGCCTACTTCTCTCCAGGAGTGCTCTGCATCCTGAGCACCCACGTACGTGTAACAGTTGCTGCACACAGGCCAGGCAGGGTGTAGAAGAGCTGCAGCCTGTGGCTCTCCGACCACACGGGCGACTTTGGCCTGCAGCCGGCAACAGACGTCAAAATGAAAAGGTAGAAAGTTGGGAGGGAGAGTTTTAGCAACGAGAGGAGGAAGATGGGTTTTCTGCATTCCTTTTGGCTCAGCCAAAATGACTGGAGTGGGATCTGGTATTTCCATTCTTCTTGTTCAAAAATTCAAATAAAAACCGACATAGATTCGCAGAAACAGCAAGAAAAGGTCATCTGAAGCAAAGCTTAGAATAACTGCAAAAAGGGTTCGCGAGCACAGGCGCGGCGTGTACCCCTTCCCACAATTCACCTGGTTTTAGACATAATACGTACCCAATTATATCTTGGCAGAAGATGGCAAATAGGGGGTTCTCCCTACACCCGAGGGCACAGTTTGTCTTATTGGGCATGCACCCAAAACCAGTCTGGTGCGGATCATTCTTTCCATTCTTTACACTCAGGTACAGGGGAAGATTTACTAGATGGTGAGCTTGATTGTTGTCAAGGGGAAAAGCTTATTCCGTGTTCAGCGAGGGCGGAGGTATATGCAGCTTGATGCAGGTATGGGTCCTGTGTTGTCAGCAGGTAGCTAGATGCATTGCTGGGGGCAGTGCACAAGACATACAGGCAAGGGACCTAAGCTGCCTAGTTAATTCTTACTAGAAGAGGGGTGTGCATGAACCAAAGCCCAGTGGTTTGGTTCCCAGGTTTCCCAAGTCTCATACACAGTCATGGTCAGGCAGACTCATGGCAGTAGCCACGCTCTAGAATGGGAGAGGCTTGGGTCTCCTGACAGCAGAAAGACAGGCGCTGTGTCTTCTTGGGAGAGGATCTCTGCATCCTTTATGGAAATCAATCTGATCTCGTAGGAGATGCAGCGAAGCAAGCTAGCTGCCTAGGCCTCCAGGGTCAGACACCAAGCACCAGAGCTATAGGTCAGCAGCTTTCTGCATTCCTCATGAATGTCCTGGCTAGGACAAAAAAGGAGCAACCATGGACTGGAAAAAACCTTTCTGGGGCTGGAGAGACTCCTGGTGGGGAAGAAGACTTGGTCTCCTTCTAGAGGACCCAAGTTTCATCCCTGGTAATTCCAACTAATAAAGAACTTCATAATCTTGCGGGAACACCCGTGCCTAAAGCACCATCATATGGGGGCACAAATAGGCCAGATAACAAGAACAAATGTCGATTTTAATCAAAGGTGTGGAGGCCACATCGGGTAATAGTGTTGCTGACAGAATCTGGTGACATTCGCTTCATACTAGAAGAGGCAAGAGCAGTTAGGAAGCAACCAGAGGAGGGGCATGAACCTGGGACAGAGCACAGGATCATCTCAAGTTTGGGGCCAGCCTGATCTACATAGTGGGATCCTGTGTCAAAATCTAAGCAAAGCAAAACAACCAAGAAGCCTCTCTCTGGTATTTGGCCCCAGGCTCTGTCCCAATGCCCTTAGCTAATCCCGAACACCTCCCACAGGTCCACCGCTAACACCGCTTTTGGGCCAGGTTTGGCAGCTTATGCCTGGAATCCTGTCAGCTGAGTAGAGTGGGAAAAACAACACAGTCACAGTGACGTCTTTGTTTTGTTTCCACAGCTCTGGAGACTGAACCCAAAGAAATCCAGATAAGGACAATAGGTCTTGAGAGTCCCTGGACCTACAGCACAGGGATTTACCGTGGGCCTGCCACAGTCTCCTCAAGCTCTATACACAGGTCCTAAATATATAACGTGCTGGAGGCGCAGAGTTAGAAGCAGGGCTTTTGTCTTTTTCTTTTCTTTCTTCCTTTTTTTGTTTCTTTTTTCCTTTGAGATAGGATCTTACCTGGATTGGTTTCAAACTCATAGTAATCCTTCTGCCTCAGCTTTTCAAGTACTGATATTACAGGCTTGTGCCACCAGGCCTGCTTTGACTGCCCTTGTCTCATTAAGACTTACGTGTGCCTGTGAATTCACTTTGTAATGATCCAGAACAAGCAGTTGTTCATCCTTCTGCGGGCAGAGATGGGCACAGCTCAGCACAATGGATGTTTTGAGCACAGAATGCGCGACCTTCCCACCTCCCTCAACACCAGCCCAAAGCCTTGTGTGAGCAGATGTTCAGGGCATAACTGGACTGGTTACAGATGTGCTATTAGAGACATCTATATCCCGCAAAGCAACGAGACACTGCACACTGTCAATGAGTCTAAGTGGCTAATGAATAGGGCTGTCTACACTGCTTTTAAACAAACTCAAGGAGGAGGTTTCATGCATCATAAACTTCTGTGCTTAAAGAAAAGAGCTATTAAATTCTGTCTTATAAGGTCAAACGCAAGATTGCTGTGTTACTTTGAACCGTCACACTGAGAAAGGACAGACACAGTCAACAAAAGGGGCTTAAATTTTCACCACACACACTAAGCCCAGATTCGCTCAGGGAAGCAGTTACCATCCTGACCACCAGGGGACGCTACAGACAAACACATTTTCACTCTAGTGGCTAATGGGGAAAAGCTCTCTCAATAGCCAGATTCAGGACACCAGCCACAGTGCCAGGCTATCTTCTACGCTGGAAACGTTGTTAGGACATGGAAATGTGGCCCAACCCAGAATTCCCGTCTAGTCAGTTTGGCTTATGTGTGCATATTCATAGATTACACCTCAAATTACCCTAAATATAGTCTGTTCAAATCAAGCAAGAAGCAAACTTTTATAACTGACGATTAAACCACATAATCAGCATCTTAGTTGTCGCCTAGAAGATGTGTAACATGGCAGGGTCAGGAGCTGCCATCTCCTTAGTCTTTCTGGTCTTTGCCCATCATTTAAACTGTTCGCGGTAATAAATACATGTCATTTATCTAAACTGTTTGTGGTAATAAATACATGTCATTTATAATTGCTCACCTTCCCCATTTTAAGTCACTATTCCTGTGCTTTAAGCACACCCACACTGCTGTGCAAGTGCCGCCCTCTGTTTCTAGAACTCTTGTTCCCAAACTGAGATTCCACACCCGCCACCAACTCCCCATTTTCTGCTCCATGAGTCCTGGTGACCACCGTTTTACTTTCTGTCTCTATGAACTTAATAGTTTGTTGAGATGGGATCTCAGGCAGCCCAGGCTAGCCTTTTAGGCTAGTTCCTTCCCACCTCCACTTCCCTGGCGCTGGGATGACAGGTGTGTACTCCCATACCTTGTTCTCTCTAAGTTCATTGGTGTTTAAAGCAGAGTCTCTGTATCTCAAGCCGGGCCTCATCATCCCAGCAAACCGGCTTCGGCTTCTCAAATGCTGAGATAAAGTATTTGCCTGGCTTTAATTCGACAACATACACTTCTCTTAAGTTACATCACAGCGTATTTGCTACTATTGTAACTGGTGTTTTCATCGCCGTATGTCCTATGTTCATATCTTTTGTACACTCATGTTCCTTCTTTTTAAGGCAAAACAATATTCTACAGCATGTATAAGCCTTATTGTGACTCCGCCCATCCCTCCGGGGACACCTCGTTTGCTTCCACCTTGTAACTGTGGAACGGTGTTATGAAACTGGTGTGCAAATGTTGGTTGGAGTCATGTATTTTAAATTTATTTCTAATGAAAGTTGTAAATCATCACTTTATTATACTTCCTTCCGACTTTACCAATACAATACTGGAGTTTGTCCAATGGGGTCAAGTCTTTTAATACTTCGGAAGGGGGGGGTATAATCCAGTACTTCTTGGTGAGAATAAAAACAACAACAAAAAAAAACCTTCTACAATATTGTTTCTGGATTTAAAAGGAACTGAGGCAGGGGTGCAGTGGAGGCCCGCAATCAGAGCGCTCATCTGTCTACAGGAGGATCGGGTCACAGCCAGGTCATGCTACAGGAGACCCTGTCTAAGAAACAAAACGAAATAAAACAAAACTGCAAACGCGAGGCTCAAAGACAAAAGAGAGGCTTCAGACGTCTTTACAAGCTTCGTTTCCTTTCTCTTTGGAGTAGCTTAAATCTGAGCAGAGTGAGTGAATTCTTCAAAGGGGGCCGACTGCAACTCCCAGCCATCAGATGCCAGTGAAGCAATGGCGGCTTTACGGGACCGTAAAACAGTCAGAATTTTTGCCTCATTCCTGAAATAAATCCATCAAGTACAAAGGGAATTTTGGTATCAACTTTCAAATTTGCCACCAAAATTCAGTGAACTATCATTTATTAATGATTATCTGCTGTCCAACCCCTTTGCTCGAAGGGAACACGAGACCTAGGGGTTATTGAGACAATAGACAGGGCCGGGATTCTGTCCTGCTCAGTGACCTATGACTCTCAGAGAAACCCTGAGGGTTGGACATATTAAAAGCCTCACCCCGTTCTGGACAGGCTAGCTGGAGCACACTCTGGCATCTCATCCCCAAGACCAGCAGGAACTAGTTGCCCTCAGGGACATCTTCCCCAACACTTCAGGCTATGCCAAGTCTCAAGCGCCTCGAAACAAGTTACTTTAAAAAAAATTAGAATCCGCGGAGCTGTCTGCTAATTTGTGTCCTCCTGGAAGCAGGCTGGCAGCCGCTATTTATAGCTTGTTGTCCGCGGGGGCGTCTCTACCCTCCAGGCCGACACGGGATTCCGGGGAACAAGTCTGCATCCCCAGGCAGCGACTCGCGGGCGCGACCGACGCGTCCGCCCGACGCCCACGCGCGCAGCGCCCAGACCACCATTGCAGCAGATCGTGGCGCCCGGGCTCTCCACTCCAGCCCTCCATGACCCGGGCATGGGGTGCCTGCGGCCGGCCGCCCGGTCCTACACCCCCCGCCGATCTGCCGAGCTGCGGGAGCCTGGGCGAGGAGCGCGCGTGGTGCGCAGTGGGGTGCAGGTGTCGCCGGAGGATGCGCACGCACGAGGTGGGCGCAGGTGCCCTGCTATCCGGGAGAGCACAGGGCGAGGGGTACGCGGGGGCGTGGCCTGCGCGAGGCGGGGTGCGGAGGGGACGGGAAGGCGCGGCCGGCCGAGTGGGAGGTGGCGAGGGCGTGGCGGGCGGCGGGGTCGCAGCTTGGGGCGCGCCAAGTGCGGCGCGTACCGCGGCTGTAGGGATGGCGGCCCCGGCGGAGAGGCCGGACCCTGGAGCGGGGTGCTCGTGGGAAGGGACGCCGCACGAGTGAAGAGGGAGCCTCCTTTTCAGAGCAGGCCGAGCCCCGCTGCGCGAGGTGCGACGGTGCGGCCGCGGCAGTGCGGGGTAAGATGGACTAGGCGTCCCAGGGTCACACTAGGGACCCGGCAGCACCGGGGCGGCCGGACGCGGCGCGCTGCCACTCCTGAGCCAGCCCCGGTGGCGCCCAGATTCTGGGAAGCTTTCGCAGTTCTTAGGATAGTTGCAGGGCGCCGTTGGGCCAGGGAGCTGAGCTTCAAGAGACGGATAAACTTTGGGAATGATTGCTCTTCCTTCTAGGCTCCTAAAGACCTGAACTGAGCGCCTGATCTCCTTGATGGATGACCAAGGCTCGGTCCAGATGGTTTTCCTGGAGGTAGATAATATGCCCTTGGGTTGGAGAAAGCAAGGCTGCCCCCAAACAGCAGGAATCCTAAGTCATTTCAGCAGACACCCCAGCAAGTGGCCTACAAATGTGTGTTCATAGTGTTTGCATTGAGAGAAACAAGGTGGGTTCGCTTTTCTTGTAAGAAACTTTTTCAAGTTTACTTTTCTCCTTAAATACTTTATTAGTATCGTGAGCCCGCTTCTTGGTCTGTACGCACGTGACGATGCGCACGTGTGTAAAGGATGTACGTGTTCAGAAGAGCGCACTTAGCTTCGTTCTACAATAATCCTTTAATGAAGAGAGTTGTAGTGATGGTATGGTACATTGCAGTGGCTGGGCAGTTGTTTGCTTTCTGGCCAATCTTCACACTGGTGGCTTGAATTCACCATCCTGGTCAGTGGTGTTGGTTCCCGAATATTCGTGAAAGGGACTGTATCACTCAATTTTCATTTTATCAAGACGCCTCCAAAATGTGCCGTTTAACACCGGCTGTTATAAAACAACCAGAAAGTGAATTGTTCTCTGGCTTTCCCTTAGAATTAAAAGCTACAGTGACCTGTGCATCACTCCCCAGACTGCCCATCTAATGTGGTGGGGTGAAATATATTGCAAGACAAACATGGAAAGATTAACGGGGCGTAAGGGAGGGACTTCTCTAAATATCAGTGTGTTCAAAGTAAAAATGAGCTAACTTGGCACAAACTCCCCTGGCTCAGCAGTTTGGCCTCTGTTGAGATAAGCATCCAACCAGGGCAGTGCTCCGCCCAGTAGTGTGAGTGGTACACACACATAAAAATAAAAAACACGGTCCTGTAGGGACAGACAGTGCAGTTTGCTGACCAGCACATGTCTGCTTTAAAAATGGCAGGAGACCAAAGTTAGCTCTTTGCCGATAAGGAAAGAATTTTAACCAGTTTCCCTGATTGATACTAATATTTTAGGCTCTTGTGTTTGTTGTTCATAGTTAAATGACATATGATGGGTTTGAAACTTCCTCATGGCCACTGTCGGCTGCCTGGCTCACAAGGGAAGCTGGGACCACAGACTCCATTGCTTGAATGCATGCCTAACCGTAGGTGATCTACCTTCTCCGTTTCCCAGCCTACAGTCCACTCTAACGTGTGAGGACTGGAATAACTTTCTATCACTATTGAGGTATAGGGTTTGTTCACTAAGGTAGAAATATTTGCATTTGAATTGATGTTTTCCGTGATATGATGAATGCGGTCACTGGACTGTCCTTAATTCGTTTTAGAGAGTGTGTATATGTATGTGTTTGGGCTCCGGCATGTGAGTCACAGCACACATGGAGTAAGAGGACCAGACTGGAGAGCTGGTTCTGTCCTAACTTTATGCTGAGTCCAGTGATTAAACGTGGGTGGCCAGGCTTGTTCCGCAACATTTTACCTGCTCAGCCATCTCTTAGTCCCCTGGGAATTTTGAAGGAAGCTGGAAATGCCCCCTTTAGACACTCTTCACGGATAAAAGCTTACAATGTAACCTGTCTGTCTTAACATACTTGCTAAAGTGTGTAGAATGTCCCCGGGCAGCTGCTGGAACCTGAGCAGTGTGCCCACTGCTGGCCCCCTTGACGGCAAGTGACGTTTCTTGCTGGCACTGGCACTAGGGGCTGTGCAATTTAAAGCAAATCTCAGTAGCCTCGCAGAGCTGCCACTTCCTGGTCTGTAAATAAGGGGGGGGGGGACACCAGCCATTTCCGAGGCTCTTGGCGTCTCAGGACTGTTTCCATATACCAGGTACAGGGAGTACAACTCCTGAGGACATCAGTCTATCTATACGGGGAAATTACCTTTTAACTGTGTACAAGGTCAGTGCTAGAAAAGCTACTCAGGCTGCCCAACTTAGGCGTTTTAGCCTGTTGAGATCTCAAGTATGTTAAAGCATCCATAATTTCTTCTTTATATAATTTATTTCTGTTTTATGTGCTTTGGTGTTTTGCTTGTATGTATATCCCTGTGGGAGTGTCAGAAGCCCAGGAACTGGAGTTACAGACAGGTGTGAGCTGCCATGTAGGTGCTGGGGATTGAACCTGGGTCCTCTGGAAAAGCAGCCAGTGCTCTTAACCGCTGAGCCATCTCTCTAGCCCCCTGTAGTTTCTTTTACTGCAATATACCCTTGCCCAAACCATCCCTTGGAAAGTAGTGTTATTAAGTCCCATTTCTCTTGGTGTTAATCCCTGTTCATTCTTCAGTTATTACACTTGGAGGAAGACGTTGAAGTGAGTCCATTAAAATTAACAAATGATGGTTAGTGAAATGTTTTGCTAGGTGACAATTCTATTGGGTCTTGTGAATCTTTCACAGAAGCCATTTTAAAGACTTGCAATGCCATTTGGTTACCTGCAGAGGAAGCTGGAGAGTTGGCCAGGGTGGAAGGGGTGGGGGCTGGATGGCAGAGGATCTGGTGTGACCTGCAAACCTTGGAAGCTGTCACCATCTTCCGGTGACATCCGAGGCTTGGTCGGGTGCTAGCTTTCTGTTTCCAGGGAGACTATTTTGTTCAAGTATCCCAAGAAGAAAGAATTTCATAAAAATGTAAGTGTGTTGTTAACTTGCTCTTCTTCCATACAAAGCAGTGAAGACCTTAATTTTTAAACATTTTTTTTTTTAGATTTTTTTAATGTGTGTGCATGCTTTGTGCCCTCGGAGGTTGGAAGAGGGCATCAGATGCCCTGGAACTGGAATTATGGGTGGTTATGTGCCACCGTGTGGGCGCTAGGAACCAACCCCCTTCTCAGCAGAGCAACAGGTGCTGTTAACCACTGAGTCATCTCTCCAGCCCCAAGATCTTCATATTTAAATGAACACACATTTCTATTACTACAAATTAAAATTAGCTCTCATTGCAGCCCGGTGTGTTGGTGGTGCCCCTACAGTCCCAGTTACCAGGGAGGCTGAGGTACAGGGTTGCACCGGCACAGGCGTTCAAGGCTAGACTAGACAGCATAGTAAGATCTTGTCTCAAAAAGTTAAAGGAAGGCTGGAGAGATCATCCAGTCAAGTGCTTGCCTTGCAAGCATGAAGATTTAATATCCATACTCCCGTGTAAAAATGCCAGGCAGGATCTTGGAGCAGTAGCTCGGCAAGTAAAGCCTCTGCTATGCAAGCGTGAGAACCAGAGTTCAGTTCCCCAGCGCCCACATAAAAAGCCAGGTGTGGCAGTGAGTATGCCCATGTTCTGTCAGGGACAGAGACAGGAAGATCCCTGGGGCTTGCTCCAGGTTCAGAGAGTGACCCTGTCTCAAGGAAGTCAAGTGGAGTATAACAAAACAAGAACCATAGCATCCTCCCTGGTTGTGTGCACCAATGTGTGTCCACCCCCTCATGTAAATGCATACACTGAACACCAAAAAAAAAAAGTGAATTAAAAAAAATGTCTTTCATAGTGGCACACACTTATAACCCTAGTGGTGGGCAGAGTCAGGAGGATACCTGAGACTTGCTGGCCAGCCAGTCCAGCCTCCTTGCTGGGCACCAGTGAGAGACTCTATGTCCAAAGGAGTGACAGCCAAGGCTATCTTCCGAGACACACACACACACACAATAAAATAAGATGGAAAACCGTTCTCACCAGGCCTTTAAATTCTAGTTGGTCAGAAAAGAGATTCCAGTTGGTCAGAAAAGAGAACTGCTCCCTCTGAGAGATGATGTGTTCATGCCATGATTCCTGTACTTGGCCGGGCATCCACTCAAGAGCATCCAACTTCTCAGGTCCCCATGTTGCAGGAGTCTAAGAAGCAAAAAGAGAGCACAGATGGTGCACGCAGTTGCAGGTGCATCCTATACATTCTCACTTCATAAGCAGTGCGCATAGATTAGAAGTATGGCCTAGGGCAAGCATCGAGCTCAGTGGTTGAGCTGGTGTACACGTCACCCTGAGTATGGGCTCCACCATGGGGGAGGGGAGGCAAAGTGTATACACCATGAATTCTTCAAATATGATTTAAAATGGAGCTTTATCCTTTGCCATTAGAATGATATTCTGACAGCACTTGGGAGCTACTAATGGAGACGTGGAGAGAGAACTGTTTATAATTTCACCATGTCATGAATTCTGAGAGAGCGTGGCTTTTCCCTGGAGAGTTAAGTCAACACCCAGGAGTGGCAGCACTTAGGAGGCCAGAGAGCTGACACAGGTTCAAAGCCTTCGTGGGCTACATTAAGGGGCTGAAAAGATGGCTCAGTGTTTAAGAGTTTGTACTGTTTCTGCAGAGGCCCAGCGTTCAGTTCCCAACACCCGTGTCAGACACAGCGACCTATAATTCCAGTTCCAGGGGATTTGAAGCCCTCTTCTGGTGCCCACACACCTGCACTCGTACACATATACACACATAGGCACGTGTGTATAATTTTTAAAAAATAGTATAAGTTTGATAAATAACATGCATTTTTCACTTAAAATAAGGGCTAGAAACCACTGGAACTAATAATAAACACATTTACACAAAAATAAAGGATGCCCTTTGGTAAACATGCTACAGTAATACTGGTAAATGCTAAATTGGCATCTACTCACTAATTTTTTTTAAGGGTGCCAAAGTTGGTTCTAAAGAAAGAAAACCAGAAAAAAACTTCTGAGAGATTAGCATTTTTAAATATGAACCTTAGTAAAGTGCCATTGAGTTTAGTTTTTATTGTTGTTGATGTTGGTTACTTTTTGTTTGTTTGTTTCTTTGGTTGCTTGGTTGGTCTTTTTGAGACAGGTTCTCACTATGTAGCCTTGGCTGTCCTGGCTATGTAAACTAGGCTAGGCTTAAACTCACAGACGTCCTATCTTCCGAGTGCTAGGATTAAAGGCGTGCTCCACCATGGCTAGCTACCACTGAATTTAGAAATCATAAGACAATGTTACAAATAATTTATTAATAAATTTAAAATGTATAGGAAGTGGAAATTTTTCCGAAAGACAAAATTAATTTAAGAAATAGCAAATTTGCTGAGCATTGATGGCGCACGCCTTTAATCCCAGCACTCTGGAGGCAGAGGCAAGTGGATCTCTGTGAGTTCCAGACTGGTCTACAAAGAGAGTTCCAGGACAGCCAGAGCTGTTAAACAGAGAAACCCTGTCGAAGGAAGAAAGGAAGGAAGGAAGGAGGGAGGGAGGGAGGGAGAGAGAGAGGGAGGGAGGGAGAGAAAGAGAGAGACCAACCTATACATGGCAAGAGCTATTAACAGAATGGCATCTGCTCAGATCTTACTGAAACCTCCCTCAATAAAAGACATCAGTCCCTCAGTCCTGTCAGAGACTTTCTTGCATGAGATAATTCAGAGAATTTAGCCTCTAGGGTTTACTAACTTATATGCCAAAATATAATGATGGTACAAACATTGATCCATCTGAAATACGAATAAATAAATCTAAAATAAAATGATAGAATATAGTGTTCTTGAATATTAAATGTAAGTCATGCGAATACACCTTTGCAGTGATCACCAGCTAACATTCAAATATATTCAGAAAGAAAATGCTGAGTTAAGGCCAGTACTCAGTGATGGTGTAGAAAACAAAGGACAGGCTGGAGTCGGTGGCCAGCCAAGACTAGAAGCTTCTTCGGCCTGTTAAAAATGAACACATCATGCAATTAAGAACAGGTGTGTGCCGGCTGTGCTAGCGCACATCTGTGCTCCCAGCACTGAGAACATAGATGCAGGAGCTAGCCTCAGCTACATAGTGAGCTTGAGGTCAGCCTGAACTGCATGAGACCATGTCTCAAAAAATTATGAAAAAAGTCCAAATGCTAATCACTCATTAGGATGGGTTCCAGGACCCACACGCCCTCACCGAAGTCCGTGACACTCAAGTCCTGTCTGTGAGGTGCACCGTGTTGCCTATACACACATCTTCCCATGAGCCTCAACTGTCTGGATGACTTCTAGTACCCAACCCATATCAATGCGACATAAATAGTCACCATCATGTGTTATTTGGGAAATCATGAGGAAGATGCCTGTCTGTTACAGACACAGTTTATAAACTGTTTCTTATCTCAGAGTCTGGAAGGCCACTATACTGTCTCAAGAATGAAAGTTTGAAATGGGTAGATAAGGGATACAAGAAGTTAGTGGTAAGGTCTTTCCATTTTCCATGACTAAAGAGTTCACTCGATCAGCCCATTGATCACTGGATCACATTTGTGACAAGTCCAGCCCACCAGGTCCCTTTGGAGTATGTCCCAAATCAGGAGCAGCAAAAATTATTTCCTGAGCCACCCCTCCATCTCTCAAACCCAGGCAGACATTACTAATTGAGCATAGAACTCTGTGTCTTATAAGACCCTTAAAAATCAACTCAGTGGTATTCTGGGCCATCGCATACACTTCATACAAAATTGATTTTCATAACCCAGCCCCAGAGTATATTACCTCTAACAAACAAAACCAGTTAAGATATTATTGTAAAAAGTTATAAAGAATGCTACACATTCAATCTTTTGGCTCTGATACCATTCTGGAGTTTTAGTAAATGTTGCATTTCCTAAGGCTCGGTGGTTAAGAAGAACACTGTTGCTCTTGCAAAGGACCTGGATTCAACTCCCAGCACTCACATGGTGGCTCACAGCCATCTGTAACTCCAGTCCCAGGGGATCTGACACCCTCTTCTGACCTTGAAGGGCACCAGCCACACACTTGATGTGCATGCATGCGTATAAAACACTCAGACATTCGAGGCCAGCCTGGTCTACAAGAGCTAGTTCCAGGACAGCTAGGACTGCTACACAGGGAAACCCTGGCTCGAAAACAAACAAGCAAACAAACAAACAAAAAAGATAAAATCTTTTTAAATATTTTAAGACTTGCAGTCAGCTGCCTTGCAGGTCCCCTGCTGTCCCCTGTAGACATCAGTGTGCTCCAGGCTCAGATGCCAGCTAGCCACTTCCTTCTTCTCTCCTGCATGATCTCCATGTACTCTGAGATTTTCACTTATTTTGGTTTTAGATAGGCTCTCCCCATGTATCCCAGGGTGGTCTAGAACTTTTCATCTCTGTTAGTCTCTAGGGTGCTGGGGTGACATGAGATGCTACCACACCCAGCTCCAGAGTTTTAAATACCTTCTGCTTGGTGACAACTCCCAGATGGGACCTCGAGCTTGGACACTTGCCCACCTCAGGCCTTTCAAGCTTCATGTGTCCCAAATAGAACCCACGATTGCCATGGTCTCCCCTGCTTGTCCCTCTGCCAATGGCCTACGTTGGGAAAGAACACACTGGTTCCTCTAGCTGGAGTCGTGAGCTCCATTCTCCTCCTCGGGTCAGGTCCTCTCCTGTTCTCAGCATGTCTCATGAGCATGCTATCCCACCACCTGTCCTGTAGGGAGTGGCCTCTGTTGATGGCATCAGGGGACCTCATTGGAGCCTCTCAAAGGTTCTGTGCTCCCCTCTAGGGCATCCAGGACACACAGAGAGAGGGAGTTCCAGGGGTGTCTGGACAAATTGCGTCACTCTGTTCAACCCCTCAAAGGTGTTTGTGTTCCCACCAATGAGAACCAAGTACCTGTCCCTTCTGCTGCAGCCTGGCTCCTACTGGCTTGCTGTGCCCTCTTCTTCATACCTGGCGGGATACCCCACATGTACTTCTGGGGTGTTCTACCCTGGAGCTGAGGCCCTCTGTTTGGTTTTCACAACCATGTCCTTGTCTTATATGTCTTGCCCTCTGTTATAGGGACCCCTGTGCCCACCTTCTGTTTCTGGCCATTGACTTGTCTTACAAGGACAGGCTAAGCTGCAGGTTGCCTGTGGCTGCAGCCTCTGGCTATGAGGAGGAGGTGGGACCTCGATTCCTCCTTGTGCCTTCTCTGCAGACTCATCTTCTTGAGAACCAAGGCCTGCCCTGAGACGACCCCCTTTGACCTCACGGACAGGAGTCTTGTCAACACTGCAGGGAAGGCTTCCTCTCACACTTGCTGTCTCCACTGCTGTTGAGGGAGAAGACTCCTGGTGTCCCCATCCTCCTTGTTCCTATTGACTTTACCCTCTGACGCCTTACGTCCCTGACTTCCATGGCTTGGAAACACCTCCAGTGGGGCCCAGACCCTGTCTGTGACTGAGCTGACTCCTCCTTTAATTATGTGTTTATTAAGCAAGTACTCTTTCCCCCATGTCGCACTTATCCCTGCCTACCACCTTTTAACCCCTTGATTAGACTCTGTTCCTACCTTCCTGAGAGACTGGTCATTTGAGGACTAAGGGTAGCCTCCTCCTGATGAGATCAAAGGATCTTTGCTTTGTCCATGTTGAGCACTCTGAAAAATGTTGACACACGGCTCTTCAAAGCCCTCTGCTGACCCTCAGCACTTTGCTGGCTTCTGCGTCAGGCGTGGTGTTCCTCAGTGTCCCTTTGCCTTCAAGTCCCACTCAGGTCCCTGTGCCACCTGCTAGCCCTGTTTCGACGTTAGACACTGCAGGAGATGCCTAGCCACTTTTAAGCTTCTATTCCGGAGGCTGAGGTAGGAAAATTGAGTTTGAGGTCAGTCTGAGCTACAGGGTAATGCTTTTTTTTTTTTTTTTTTTTTTTTTGCGATCCTTTGTGGATTTCACATCGTGATCGCGGTCCCACGCAGCTCCCTGTCCCCTCAGTCTGCCCTCTGCCTTTGCAACCCCTCTAAAACAAAATTTAATAGTAAAACCAAAGCCAAAACAAAGAAAAAACCTCATCGTGGAAGCTGTCGTGTGGCTCAGTGAGTCACGGCTCACCCTTTATTTTAGTCCATCTGCCTTGTAGTGTTCATTGCAGCGAGTCATTGGTCTGGTGCGAGGCCTCTGGCTTCTGCTACATTGTCAATACTAGGCCCTCACTGGGACTCTTCGTGGGTATCCCACTGTTGCCTTGTGTCAGGGAGGTCCCACAGCTCTGGATCTGCAGGCCCGGCCCTTCACATGCCCCAGACGATGAGGTAGATGCTGGGGTGAGCTAACTCAAAGCCCTGATTCTGGGCCTGGGTGGCAGCTGGGTTGGTCAGCCTGGCAGCTTTCCCTCACCGTCACCACCTGGGCCAGCTCTCCAGCACGGCTCCGGCAGCTCACCCCGTGCAGCAGGCAGCAAGGAGCCGAGCACGTTCTCTTGCTCCCGTGCCCCTGACAGAGTAAGGCCTTTAAAAAGAGAAGAAAAGAAACAGAAAGGAGAGAGGGTGAGAAGAAAAAGAGGGCAGAAGTTTGTGAAGTAACTTTCCGACAAGACTGACGGAATGCTGACAAGAACCAAAGTACAAAGGAATGAGAATTCCTCAGAGCACAGAGTCTAAGAACTTAAAATCCAAAGGCAGTGATGTCTCTGGAGACCCTCATCTGGTCTACAGGACACTGGTGTCCTCAGGACCCAGCCTTCCTGGCCTTCATCTCTAGTCCATGTTAGAACCCCCTCTGCCACCCTGAGTCACTCAGCTTCTCTTATGTATGGCCTCATGCCTCTCAGCCATGACTTTTAATCCAGGCCGTCACAGAGCCAAAGCCTTCCAGGCTCTCTTCGGCATCCCAGCCAAAACCACTTTTCTCTTCAGAGGCCGCGTGATCTCCCAGGCGGGGCTTTGAGGTTCATCCTCAGTGCATTTCCTGGCTTAACTCGGGCTCACATCCTCAGAGCATGGTCCCTTTCAGTTCCTTTCTTGTCTGTCTTGTCCTTTTGTGGAAGCCCTCTCTGCAACCTAGCCCATTTGACCCGTCTGGTTGCCACACTGAGTCCTTGCCTACCCTCTTTTGAACACCACTTCTCTCAGAACAGCCCAGTGTCTCCTTCAGTTCTTTGGGGTACTCCTCCTTTGTACCCCACTCTGCGCTAACGTCTGCAGTGAGCAAAGTGGGTCCACAGTCTACCTCTCATATAAAAACATGTGAGAGTTCCTGCTTTCTGTCCTCAGATCTGGCGCCGTCCTTCCGCCTCCGTGGCTCGGCTTTCTTCTATCCAGAGGCAATACTCCAAACCCTGGAGTTAGAGTTTCTGTTGCTGTGGTGAAACACCATGACCAAAAGCAACTTGGTGAGGAAAGAGTTAGGACAGCACCTCACACAAGGCAGGAACCTGGAGGCAGGAGCTGATGCAGAGACCACGGAGGGGTGCTGCTTACTGGCTTGTTTCCCACGGCTTGCTCAGCCTGCGTTATTATAGAACCCAGAACCACCTGCCTGGGGACGGCACCACCCACAGTGGGCTGGACCCTCCCCATCAATCACTAATTAAGGAGCTGCCCCAGTCTTGCCTACAGCCTAATCTTACAGAGGCATTGTTTCAGTTGAGGTTCCCTCCTCTCAGATGACTCTAGCTTGGGTCAAGCCACCATAAAGCTAGCCAGGACACAAACAAAACACTCATATTCGTAAAAGTAAAGCTTAGAAATATATCTTTCTTATTCCTTTTCCTTTTACCTCTTGTTTTGCTTTCTGTTTCTTTCTCTCTCTCTCTCTCTTTTTTTTTCCCTTCTCTACTATGTGTTTGAACTCCAGATCCCCTTCCCAGTGTCCTGGATGCTGGGGTTCCAGGCCATGCAGGTGTGTGCCACCTTACCTCACACAGACAGATTTTAAAAGATGTCTTAAACTGTGACCACATCTGACAAGCCTGGGTTCATGGTGAGCAGGCTGTCCCTTTAGTAAACAGCCACCGTTTGATCTGACAGGGAAACCCACACATCCTAGAGGCCTCAGTGAAAACTACCTAACTGTCTGAGAGAAACAGAGCGGCCAAGCGACAGGAAAGCAGCAAGAAGACTTGGAAACCTAAGGCATTTTGGTTGGTGCTCAGTGAGGTGTTGTTTGCAGCACCTAATAGCAGTATAGTCAATATTTCAGGTTCCTCGGGCTAGCCTCAGACTAAGTAGCCCAGGTTGGCACTCAACTCCTGGTCTTCCTGCCTCCACTTCTCAGATACTGGAATTTCCTGCATGTGCCACCATGCCTGGCCTTCACTTTTTTTCAATTAAGATTTACTGAATAGATCAGGTGCCGATTCATAGAGATAAATGCCACATCCAGGCAATATGTAGACCGGCCACATTGTAGACCAGTTCCACCCGTGCCCACCTGTGCAGGAGCCCATGCTGACAACGGCCACGGGTTGGTTTTGTCGTAGTATGACTAAAGTGAGCGCGTCATCACCAGGTGATGCAATCCTATAGGCCCCTGTCACTTTGGCGTCTGTCAGTCACCACAAGGTGACTGCACGTGACATCACTGGGTATAGTATCCTGTCTTTAAACTGTAAGCGCCTCCCAGAGTTAAGCAGTTCCCATTGTGAAGAGAATAAACTTGGGCTGCCTCTGATATCACTCTGCCGCAGTCCACGATCTCTGAGGCACACAACTCACAGTGTGGGTCTTGAGCAGTGTGTGGTACTGACGTCAGCTGAGCTACAGAGAGGAAGATCACGTCCACACAAAGGAACCAGAAAAGGCTGGAATGCCACAGTTCCCTCCAGGGGCCTGCCTGGGTTTATCTGAAGACCATCCCACAAGCTCCCTCATGCAGTCCCACCACCTCCCAGCACAACCTGGGGACGGGACAAGCCCAGTGAACACCTAGCATCCTCTTCCCAGCAGGATCCCTTTGTCCCAATGGACCTCATCCTGCTGCAGGCCACCCTGTGGCCCCAGCTGTGCTGTCAATCAGTATGCCCCGCCCATCCCTGCCGAGTCTCCTGTCTAACTGATGTTAGGGGTAGGGCTTAAAAAGTGGTATGAGTTGAGCTGTAAGACTGGCTCAGCAGTTAAGACCACTGGTTCCTCTTCCAGAGGACCAGAGTTCAATTCCCAGCACCCAACTGGCAGCTCATAACCATCTATAACTCCAGTTCCAGGAAACCTGATACCCTCATGCAGACAAAACAGGCAAAAACACCAATGCTCATAACATAAAAATAATTACTTTTAAATGATATGAATAAGATGTTTCCAGAACCCCACTGTGCCTTCTGGAGCCACCTGAGGAGATGGAGGCCACTTCTGCTCGAGGCCTCTGCTTGGCTCTAACCTGGATCCAGACAATTAGTCTTCCAAACATTTAGTCAGCCCTCTGGCTCAGTTTCTCATCACACATGCATTTTGTCGAACAAAACCAAGCCCTCACCAAGGAGTGCATCATAGCGGTCCAGCAGGAGGTGTAGGGGATTGGAGGAACTGGGAAATTGCTCTCCCCGAGTACTGCCCCCCTGGGAGACTGGCACAGGGGCCCCAGGACCCGTCTTGACCTTGTTCACCATCCACCCCTCTCGGGACTGGTAGTGAGCCCCTGTGACCTCAGCTGCCCACAGCGGCGGTGCAGAGAACACGGTTTGTCTGCTTAACACAGACAGAGGGGACCATAGAGGGGACAGCTGGAACTTGAGGAAACGAGAGACATGACCACAGGTTGTTTGCTTGTTTGTGCATCATGGTGTCTTAAGACGGAGTCTCACTCTGGTCCTGGCTAGCCTGGACCTTACAGTGTAACCGAGGCTGACCTCAAACTCATGGCAATCCTCCAATTACAGGAAAGAGCCACTCTGCCCAGGTTGGTTTGTTTTTGGGTTTTGTTTTTATACATGTGTGAGCGTGTGTACACTTGCGTGCATGTTGATTTGTATACAGCTGAGCTTTCTCTTGTATATACGGTTGCACGTGGTGGTGCGTGTATGTGGCCCTAGATGATCTGTGGCATGTGGAGGCCAAAGAATAACTTCGGTGTCATCCTTAGGAATGCTGTATACTTCTGTTGATGTAGGGTTTTTCATTAGCTTGCCACTCACCAGGTAGGCTTGACTAGCGAACCCCAGGCATCCTCCTGTCTGTGCCTCCCCAGGGCTGGGGTTATAAGCATGGGTGCTATTACACCTGCCATTTCCATGGGTTCTGGGGATTGAACTCAGGTCCTTGTGTTTGCAAGGCAAGCCCTTTACCAGCTGAGCCAGAGCTTTCACCCCAGATCTTCTTTGTTTTGTGAGACCAAGTCTCACTGTGGAGCCCAGACTGGCCTCAATCTACTGAGCACTGGGACTGGACTACTGGCCTTTGCCATCACATTTGACAATGGCTGTGGGTAATAAATGTGACCTGTTGTTATGGAAAATTCACAAGTGTCTAAAAGAGAATCAGAAAGATCACCCTGTTATCAGAGCTGTAACTCTCTCAGTATCAGGCCTTCCCTTCTCAGCACGTACGAGTGTGTGCGCAGAGCAGCAGCATCAGTCGTCACATTGTGTGAGGCTTTTGTCACTTTTGTCATCATCTACCATTGCATCATCTGTGCTTCGGGCTGTGTCACTAATATGCTTAAAATTATATTTAATTAATATTAGTATGCATTTCAGTAGTTCGGGCTGTGTCACTAATATGCTTAAAATTATATTTAATTAATATTAGTATGCATTTCAGTAGTTCGGGATCATGCGAAATTTTTTTTTTAGTAATTATGAATGAACCATATTTTTCATTTATGCCTGGTCTTACTTTGTTAGGAATTGATGATAATATATCAGATAGGATTGATTTTTTTTTTTTTGTCTACAAATAAGAAAAGAGATGCAACTTGAACCAATAGTGGATTTTCCTCCGATAATAAATACCCTGGAGGCGTTTGGCAGGGTTGATTGACCAGCCTCACAGTGTGACAGCAGATGTTCTTTGTACTTTCTTGACTCACTGATTCATGCTTACAAGGTGGCTGCCCAGCTCCAGGCTTCTCATCTGTGCTCAT
>NW_026067956.1:8951205-8959157 GCF_014885135.2 Alexandromys fortis
GGGGGGGCCGGGAGCCATCAGCATGTAGAACCTCTTTTCTTAGGAAGACGGTCTTGGTGAGAGTGACACTCAGCAGTTAAGAACACGTGCTGTTCTTGGCAGGGTCCGAGTCCAGTTCCCAACACTGTCATTGGGTCAGTGGCTCCCAACAGCCTATAGCTATACCTCCAGGGGATCGGCACACCTTCTTCTGAACTCTCGGGGCACCCATACATGCCCATGCAGCTTACACACATCAGCACCATATAGCTGAAGTACAATTAATAAAAGCTCAGAGACAGAAATTGGGGTTCAACCTAAGAGTCAGAAAAACAAAGCAGCCAGCCACTGGCTCTTATCTCTACCTCAGTCTGAAATGGTGATCCTGCCTTCAGAAATCTCAGAATGAGACTGTGTCTGAGAGCTGTCTCCTCCCGTTTTATATTCCACTCTAGTTCTGGAATTAAAGGCATGCACCACTACCACCCGGTTTCTATGGCGAGCTAGTGTGTCTACTGGGATTAAAGGTGTGTGTTGTTGCTGCCTGGTCTGTGAACTGGCCAGTGTGACTTTTACTTCTCTGGTTCTCAGGCAAGCTTTACTTATGAAAATACAAATGAAATGCCACTACATTTCCCCTTTTTGTCTATAATAAAAAAGAAAAGAAGGCTATAACTAATATAAGAAAAACTATATACAATAAGTACAATGATTATATACAATATATACAGACAATAAATATATCAATAATGTCTAGTCCATTTGCATTTGACAAATTCAGAGAAAATATTCCATATCTAGCTCAGTTGGTAGAGCATTTCAACTCTTAATCTTGGGGGTCATGGATTTAAGCCTCAATTTGGGTGCCATTATGTAAATGGAAGACTGAACTCTCATTTCGCAGCCACCCAGACCCAAATAATTACACAGAAACTGTATTAATTGCAACACTGGCCAATGGCTCAGGCATATTTCTAGCTAGCTCTTACATCTAAACCCATTTCTATTAGTTTATGTATTGCCACTGTGGCATTGCCTCATTTTCTACATATCTTGTTTCCTTGGCAGCTGGCTGGCATCTCTTTGGCTGTGCCTATTCTTTCTCTCTTTATGTGTGTGTGTATGTTTGTATATGTGTGTATATGTGTATGTGTGTATATGTGTGTCTATGTGTGTGTGTATGTATGTATGTTTGTATATGTATGTGTGTGTGTTAGGATTTCCTTCCTGACTGTACTCGGCTAAGCCATTGGCTGAAACACTTTTATTCATCAACCTGTAAAGCAGCACATACACATATACACGGAAGGACGTGTCACATCATACAGCATTCATCCCGAGGATCTCCGAGGACTTCACTTGCAGCCGTAGGTACCGTGCCACCATGTCACTCACACATTACTGAATTCCTTCCCATCAGTAGTCACCGCTACACACAGAGTGCTTGAGAACTGGCCTCCCTGTGCGACTTGGTGAGTAAAAGATAGTTACTGGGCTATTCATGTTCCTCAACAGGTGCATATGCTGGGCATCCGGGGTGGAGCAGTGCCTTACTATGAGGTCAGCTCATACACATGGGGCCATTTGGCCTCCTTAGCCTGCAGGGAAATGCCAACAGCAGTATCCAGTCTGTTCCAAGCAGAAAAGTCCCTTCCTTTCCTCTGTGCCATCAACCTTGTGTGAGGAGACGCCAGGCCTGTGGTTCCAGTGTATCTTGTCAAGGTTTGTTAGCAAACAGAAGGTGCTTCTGGGATATCAGCGTCTGAAAGAAACATTAAACCCGTGCACCGGCCTCGCCTTAGCTGTCTGTCTCTAGGAGTGTTTTCCCCAGTTCCCCCATAGATGTGCTGCTCCAGCCTCAGGAGGGGGCCTACAGGGGACAGAGTCTCTCGCAGTCTAGTGGTCCTGACACTGGAAGTCGTGGTACCCTAGGACAGCAAAGAAAGGTCTGGGCCTGCGTAGGAGGTCCACAGGCTGGGCCCTGGAGAAACCACACATAGAGGCCAGTCTGGGTTGCAGGAGTTACGGGAATTCAGTATGCCCTGGCCTGTGGCCAGGGCCCAGTAGAGAGCCCCACCACATGCGGCCATGCCTCTGTCTGTGCAGTGCTGCCTGCATGCTTACTTGTGTGTCACAGGCTCAGCGACAAGCGTTGACGTGAGTTCAGCTCTGTGGGACCCACCTTCTTCTCCCTGCCCTGCCCCCTCCCTCTGCTATAGTCATGGTGGAGAACGAGGATCTGCGAGTGCGCGTGTGTGTGCGCGCGTGTGTGGTCCTATGAACAGCAGCAACACAGGAGAAACTCTTCTATCTCTGCCCCCTGTGCCGCTCACAGAGGGCCCACGTTTTCCTCCCTCATCCCTGCGTACGCACATGAGACCGCTTCTGCTTTGCTTGTCTCATTGCTGCAACAAATGACGGAGAGAAGCAACTCAAGGGCAGAATGCTTTATTTGGCCTCCTAAGTCAAGGGTATAATTAACAGACCACCTAAAATCATCATGGCAACAAAGTCCTGGCTGCTACTACAGCTCCCTTCCTCCTTTTCATCCAGCCCAGGAAACCAGCCCACACAGTGGAGCTGCCTATAGTTAGAGTGGGTCTTCTCAGCTCGGTTAACCTAGTCTGGAAACTCCCTCACAAACATGCCTAGAGCTTCATCCCCACGGTGCTTGTGAAACTCCTCGAGCAGACAAGATTAACCATCATGGTAGCCCTTCAGGGACCAGGCTCCCGCCCACAGACCTTGCTGAGAGTGTGCCCTGCGGGAATGATGCCCACAGACAGGGCACCACCAGATGCCTTCATGAGCCCTCTCTGGGCTTTCCACACTCCACCTGAAATCCAAAGCCCCTGGGCCTCTCCCGCTTGTGTTTAGCTAGTCCTGTAATACCCACACTGCAGCTGTGTGTATGATTCTCTGCACAGCGCCGGCACATGCTGTGTGCCCACAGATGCTATCGAGTGATTAGCTGCTGCAGGTCTTACTGTTGGACTGGAGCTGTGGTCCTAACGAGGAATCCATGGACAGCCAACTCTGGGTACTTCTAGAACACCTAGCAGCGCTCTGGTCCCAGTGAGCTCTGCCTATGGCTGTCCCATCCAATGTTGCCCAAGTATCCAGTCTGGGCTTCTATGGGGACCACAGAGACTTCATCCATGATAGGTGGGGTGGTTTTAGGTGGTCTGTTAATTGTCGAAATGGTGAGAAAATTGATCCTTTCTCAGTTGTTTCTTCTGCATGGTGGCCTTGAAGGTCTCAGTTCGATACTAGCAGTGAGCCCCGAATCCCAGCTGACTGACCCAACAAGAGACTTTTTTTAACCTTGTTGGTTTTTCTCTGTTAAACCATGCTGTGTAACTGCGAGAGTTTGGATGGTTGCCCTGGAAACCTCAGTTTGGCAAGTGTTCTCTAATGCCATGGGCACAGAAAGGCAGAGGTCAGGATTTGAGCCACTCCCCGCTCCAGCTCTGTGCAGAGGCATTCTGGAGAGAAGGGGACACAAAGTTAGAGGCAGGGGACTCATTTCTCTTTCCTCTGTCCCAGCTTCCTCACCCCTACAATAGGGATCAGGAGGATGGTTCAATCACTTACGCCAGCAGTGACTACTGTGGGGGCTGTGGAGTAGCAGCCGTGATTGGTGCTCAGTGTCCATGGGGATCGGCTCCAGGACCCCCACAGATTCCCAAATCCTCTGATGTTCACGTCCATTCTATAAAATGGCAAAACATTTGCATAGAACCTGTCACATCCCTCTACATGCTGTGTGTCATCTCCGGATTATTTAAGACACCTAATACAATGTAAAGGCTATGGAAACTGTTGTCAAACTGTATTGTTTAGGGGATAATGACAACAAAATGCAAATACAGAACAGTTGCAACCACCGAATACTTTTAAACTATTTTATTTATTACTATTACTGTGTGCATATGTGTATGATGTGTATGAGTGCAGGTGCACATGTGTCGTGGCCAGTGTGGAAGGGTCAGAAGACAACTTTCGGGAGTAGGTTCTTCTAAGTGAATTCCCAGGATCTAATTAGGGTTATTAGCATGTTTTTTTTTTTTTACCACTGAGCAATAATAATAATAACAACAACAAAAATAATACAAGGTTTTGCTGTGTAGCTCAGGCTCCCTGGTTCCAGCATTACAGGCATGTGACCCCACCCTAGGCCTCCATTTGCTTCGGATCTGAGGTTGGAAGGGCCCGAAGCTACCAAGGGCTGACAGCACACTGCCCCATGCTGCAGCGCCGCCCTGCTCTCCCCAGTAGTAACAGCCATGTTCCCCTTGCAGGTTAACTGTCGGGAGCGATGGGCGACTGGAGCTTCTTGGGGCGGCTGCTGGAGAATGCGCAGGAGCACTCCACAGTCATCGGCAAGGTGTGGCTGACTGTGCTGTTCATCTTCCGCATCCTGGTGCTGGGGGCGGCGGCCGAGGAGGTGTGGGGAGACGAGCAGTCGGACTTCACTTGCAACACGCAACAACCCGGGTGCGAGAACGTCTGCTACGACCGCGCTTTCCCCATCTCGCACATCCGCTTCTGGGCGCTGCAGATCATCTTCGTGTCCACGCCCACCCTCATCTACCTGGGCCACGTGCTGCACATCGTGCGCATGGAGGAGAAGAAGAGAGAGCGGGAGGAAGAGATGCTGAGGAGAGACAACCCCCAGCATGGCCGTGGCCGCGAGCCGATGCGTACAGTGAGTCCGCAGGACCCGCCACTGCGAGATGACCGTGGCAAGGTGCGCATTGCTGGCGCGCTGCTGCGGACCTACGTCTTCAACATCATCTTCAAGACGCTCTTCGAAGTGGGCTTCATCGCGGGCCAGTACTTTCTCTATGGCTTCCAGCTGCAGCCACTTTACCGCTGTGACCGCTGGCCCTGTCCCAACACGGTAGACTGCTTCATCTCTAGGCCTACAGAGAAGACCATCTTCGTCATCTTCATGCTCGCTGTGGCCTGTGCGTCACTGGCGCTCAACATGCTGGAGATTTACCACCTGGGCTGGAAGAAGCTCAAGCAGGGGGTTACCAACCACTTCAGCCCCGATGCCTCAGAAGCCAGACACAAGCCCTTGGACCCCCTACCTCACACCTCCAGCTCTGGCCCTCCCAGCGCCTCCATTGGGTTCCCACCTCTCTACACACACCCTGCCTGTCCCCCGGTGCAGGCCACGGCCACGGGGTTTCCTGAGGCCCCACCACCACCAGCAGACTTCACAGTGGTAACCCTGAACGATGCGCAAGGCAGAGGCCACTCTGTCAAGCACTGCAATGGCCTCCATCTAACCACAGAGCAGAACTGGGCCAACAGAGTGGCGGAGCAGCAGACCTCCGCTAGCAAGGCCTCTTCGGTAGCATCCAGCCCCGAGGGCCGTAAGGCAATCAGGGACAGCAGTGGCAGCAGCCTGGAAGAGAGTGCCTTGGTGGTCATGCCAGAGGAGGGAGAGCAGGCCTTGGCCACCACAGTGGAGATGCACTCCCCGCCCTTGGTCCTCCTGGATCCAGGAAGGTCCAGCAAGGCCAGCAGTGGGCGGGCCAGACCTGGTGACTTGGCCATCTAGCCATAGTTTCCCCAGACAGCTTGATAGGCCTTCCCTTTCCCCCTTAGAAACCCCAAACCAAAATGCCTTTCAAATCACCAGGTAGAAAGAGAGAGAGCCTGACAGCGCTGGCATCCCCAGAAACACTGAACCAACCCGGTCAGGTGTCTGATTTAATGCTTGCTGTTCTAGTCGCTGTGGGGTATGGTGGGGATCACACCAGCGCTCTGAGATGGAGAGGGGGCGGGGTTGTTGGCTTTTCAAGATGCTCCCAGCAGCGGTTGCTCCTGGACTCCTCCACCGGCAGTTACTATTCTGCAGCAATAAAGCAACAGGTGTTTGCAGTCCTTCAGCGGGAGACAATTGGGTTTCCATTCCTAAGCTCTCCAAAGAGCCCTGAGGCACAGAGACACTTAGCTCTATCTCTGTGTGATACTTTTAACTTAGAGTTGAATTTCATTTGGGATATTTGCCAAACTGTACTAAAAAAAGATTTAGAGGGACTCTGTCTAGTGTCACTTGAGTTTCTGGAATCGCATATGAAGTCCAGGCTGTCCAACTGCAGGCTGCTTCCCCCTAGAGAGGGGCTCTATGGGACAGGGCCGCAGACGTCAGCCACTGGTTGAGGCAGGTGGAGATGCAGAGAGAAGAGGAAAATGATGACAGTGTGGCAGGTATGCTGTAGGTATTATTTATTCTTTGATGACATTTTGTGCTTAGCCTGAATGGTAAAAAAAAAAAAATTATAATTGCACCCTCACACACACACACACACACATTTTATCTTTCATTAAAAACCATAGCACTGTTAAAATGACTACTGACCAGGAAGCTGTTTCGTTAGCTGAGATCTTGGACTTTCCTTTGGAACAAATTCACCTCCCTTGCCAGCCGACTAATCACGGGGAGGGTGTCTAGACCATAAGCTGATCACTGTGAGCATGTACGCTAGGTCAAACTTGGAGGATTTGCGTGCATTTTAAATACTTGAAGTTTTAACATTTCTGGAAGGGAGGTTCAGTACTATAACCAGGAAAAAGTATTTGTACAGATGAATCACTGATGACCTACACTTAAAAAGAAAAATACAAAATAAAACACTTCAAGTTCCCTAACCGTTTATTTATTTATTTATTGTGCCTGTTTGCTTTCTAAAATGTAAATAAAATTGTCTTGATTTTACTGCGTGTGTAAGGGTGTGTGGCTGATTGTGGCGTGTCCACACCTCTGTTTTCCACCCACTTAAGTGCTGTCCTACAGGGAGGCTATTTATAGACATGGCTGGGTGGGAAGAGGGCAAATCCTCTCTGCGGTACTCACTGCAGTAGAGCCTCCGTCATGGTCACCATTTGTCATAAGCTAATGAATAATGGTCATGCTGGCCTGTCCCCCACCCCACTGGCTTCCACTTTGAGTAGTTCATCCTTATTCAGCAAACCTCCATTTTCCCATCTCGTTCATTTTTATAAGTTAATCTAATGATTAGTTTGGGATCATAC
The DNA here is from genome assembly GCF_014885135.2 of Alexandromys fortis. NCBI lineage: Eukaryota > Metazoa > Chordata > Mammalia > Rodentia > Cricetidae > Alexandromys > Alexandromys fortis. The sequence continues at coordinate 8,958,235 of NW_026067956.1, forward strand.
CCCACATGCTTTCTGTCTCCTATATTAAAGGGGTGGGAAGTAACTGAGGAAGATACCCCACACATGTGCACACTTACATGCCCATGCTCAAACACACGAACACGGACAACTGAACTCTGTTCACAGTGTGCTCACAAAAATGCCAATATTATTTGATTAGGCATGATCTAGCATAGACATAACCTACAGTGTGCAGGCCATGAGAAGAAGGAAAGCTTGTCTTACATGGTGTTACTCTTTGAAGTACGATATCCTGGAGGCAGGGCTTCCTTTCCCCTGTGGCTATATGAAATCACTCTGTATTTATGCAATAAAAATAGGCAAGAGTCCACACAGATGTTTTCTGACCATTTCATGAAATCGAGATTTTGCTAACACTTTTCCTCTTTATTTAATAGGAAAAATTCATGCCTAAGCTTCTTAAAGTGCGTATGTGTTGGGGAAGGCTGCTTGTTCGTTTCCCGGGCACCCAGACTCCTGAAATAATCACACAGAAACTATATTATTTAAGTCATTGCTTGGTCAATTATTTTAGCATATTGCTAGCAAGCTCATATCTTTGGTTAACCTATTTCTATTATTTTATATTTTATTATGAGGCTTGTGGCCTACTGGCAAAGTTCCAACTGGCAGCTCACATCTTTCCCCTCTGGCAGCTCCATGGTATCTCCTCTACTCTGCCTACTCTCTCTCTCTCTCTCTCTCTCTCTCTCTCTCTATATCCTGGCTATATCTCTCTCCATCCTGGCTATATTCTGTTAAGACATTGGCTGGAAGCACCTTTTTTATTCATTAACCAATAAAAGCAACACATACGCAGAAGGGCTTCCTACACCATTTTCCCTTTTCTGTTTAAATAAAAACGTGGTTTTTTTTACCTTTTTTTTTTTTTTTTTTTTTTTTTTTTTTTTTTTTTTTTTTTT
>NW_026067956.1:8959241-8961274 GCF_014885135.2 Alexandromys fortis
TGTCGAACTCATAGAGATCCACCTGCCTCTGCCTCCCAAGTGCTGGGATTAAAGGTGTGTGCCACCACCGCCCGGCTTTAAATAAAAAGTGTTTAACTTTAATATAATAAAATTACATATAACAAAACAAGTATCAAGCAAGAATTACAGTTGCAATATTTATATCTACTTTGTCTTTTATGATACCTAAGGAAACTATAACTATTCTTCAACTCCATCAAAGACCCCAGAAGGATATATTACCTAAGTAAACAGGAAGTGCATTGTAAGCAACTTCCAAAACTCTATAATTGACAGAGACCTCTCGCTGCCTAGAGAGTCACCCAAAGTTCTTCTATAATGTTGCAGGTATCCATCTTCAGCCTACAGGCCCATAGCATCAGACAGACTTTTCCAAAAAGCAGGAAATTTCAAAGACAGTTTGCCTATATTGGCAGTTTGTCACTCATTTTCTTATGTGTCCTGTAGAATGTCTGGCAGACTCATGAAGCAGGAACCCTGAAGGACCGTCTCACCTTCTTTAGGCAGCTTCAGCAGTCATTTTTCTGTGGGCCCTACATGCCCAGTTCACACAGCATAGCATCAAGCAGTCTCTTATCCAAATGTCTAACCAACTCCATAAGGAGCCTCTTCAGTGCCCATGATCCATTTGAAGTAGATTGGTGCTGCCAGGAGCAAATGAGTCTCATTGTCATGAAAAGTCTAGGTTCTTAAAACATATTAAATGCCATATTCTGTAGTCTTTGAAAGATCTGAAGAATATCCATCTGAAATATATCTCTATATATCTAGAAAACCTAACTAACATGACTACAAGCTTGACTTATAGATGATTATTTATTAACCTATATTTCTTAATTATACAGTACATTTTTAAATAAGTTGCAAAAACACAATACCTTAATCAAGATCAGAAATATATATGACAAAATTGACCAAAAAATTCTATCAGTAAACCAAGATCCATACCAATGCAGATCTCTATAGCCTATCCCCCTTTAATTGTAAACATTTATAAACAATCATTTAGGGAATTTGGACGTAGTTCTCTCCAAACTGCTTCCTGTTTTTTATTGGGTGAAGTATTTTTGGGGGTGTTCATGGTGACCTTTTGGGGGGTCTTGGTCCATAAAACTACATTAGTCTGAAATTAATCCACAGATTCTCATCTTCTATGGAAACAAAACCAGAACCTCTTTTCCAAAGCAACAAATACTTAGACCCATATTTTTAAGTCAAGATATCCATTATGTTGGTTTCTCTTAGCAGCCCCCAGAATCAAATATCTCTCTGCAGTCAAAAACTTCAAAGAAAACACAGTAATATACATAATCCAGACTCTGTGTATATTGTATCTTTACATGGCTTTTTTCTCTATTACCTTTTAACATTTATTTTATTATCTTTACTCCTTTAATCTAAGACTGCATGTATTGTATCTCTTTAAACACTTTGTTTTATGTTTTCTAAACCATTTACTTCCTTTTATAACTCTCTATACTCTTTTTCTTCTCTCTCCCAAGCCTATGTACATTTTTAAACACATTGTGTCTTATTTAGAGATCTTTTATGTCTGAATCTGTCCTTCTTACTTATCCAGAGCCAGGCCATGCCCGAGATATGCATTTCTACCTGACCTCTCCTTTGCTTTGTTGGATTAAGTTTTATGAAAAATCTCAGTAAAATCAAGTTTATCAGGTGGGTAATAGAAGGAATGTCTAGAATTTAAGAATGGGTTTTGTTCCGTGGTTGTTCCTGTTCACATTTTATCGCCCCTTAGCTTGGGCTCAGAGTCAACTGATGTCTGAGAGTCTAAATAAAGAGACATAAGAAGTAGCTGGGTAGTGGTGGCACACGCCTTTAATCCCAGCACTCAGGAAGCAGAGGAAGGTGGATCTCTTTTTTCGCTCTCCATGTATGTGTATGAAGAGCTTTTACTACAGGGACATAGAGGTTTTGAACTCACAGAGATCCGTCTGCCTCAGCCTCCCAAGTGCTGGGATTAAAGGTGTGTGCTAGAACACCTTGAACTC
>NW_026067957.1:0-26105 GCF_014885135.2 Alexandromys fortis
ACAGCAGGGCAGGGTTGGGGGTGGGGTGTTGGGATGCTGGCTCCTGGTAAGAAAGATAGCCCTGCAGGGGCTGGGGGAGGGGGGTTTGTGCTCTCTTCCGGAACTATTGCCCCTGGATAGCACACACTCACACGTCCAGATGGAACTCTAGGGAGTTAGATTTTCACCCACAGAAAAGTCCCTTCTGCTCTGAGCACACTCTTAGCAAGATATCTGTCTTGAATGGAAGCTGTGCTTAATCAGAATAAAAATTCTTCAAATCTCCTATCGTTCACTCAATACAGATTTCTAAGAAATTTCCTGCCATGTGAGAAGATGATCCTCGTGTAGTAATTGTGTCATCTCAGTTGTCTTCAAGTTCTGGCCTGTTCCTTAATCTGATTCTTCTGAAGAAAAGAAGTTCATCAGAAAAACGTTAAAAGAAATGAGTGGTCATACTGTTCCACTAAAATCTATGTAAACTCCTGGCAGTTGGGAACTCAGGAGACATGAAGATTGTGGATCTACATCTAAGGGAAGAAAGACGCTGTGACCTTGAATTCACATGCTGGTTAGTAATCATACTTCATGTGAACATGATTCAGATGTTGGGAGCAGTTACTGAAGAAAACAGTGCATTCCAGATTAAAAAAAAAAAAAAAAAAAACCTTGAAGTTTATAATAATCAATGCAGTTGTTTTTAGAAAAGGAACTATAAAGATACCAGCATGTACTTTTACATCTAAAGAGTGCAGATGGTTGGATTTGATGAATAACAAAGGAACTATGATATTGGAAGATGTGTAACTTTGTGAAGTTCCTCACTAACTGAACTCAAACACACTTCTCTACCTGAGGGTCTTTACTATATGTTCTATTGCCTGGAGTAGACACTAAGCTAAAAATGCTAATCACTTATTTTATGGAAACCATATAAATACATTTATTTCACTATTTTTGCATTAAATGGACAGCTATAGTAAGAAACATAAATATGAAGGCTAAAAATTTTCAGATTGAACAATATAGCTTTCCAAAGTACTGTGTTTTCTCCACAGTTTGAAATTGTTTAATCATAGTTTTGACTCTTTTCCAGTAAGTAAGTAAAGCATGGTGAAAATCTGGAGTTGAAATTCATTATAGATGAAAGAAAGGAACAAGGATTTACAAAACCTCTCAGCAATAGCAAAAGCCAACAGTGAAAATGTCCGTGGACTCCATAGAGCAGCAGCAGATAGTACATTAGGGTATGAACTGTCTTTCCTTCTTAAATGCTCCTCTTCATTTTTGCAATGCAATTATTAATAGGAAATGCTCTTAATGTTCTTGCACAAACTTATTAATTTTGATTTAGGCAGCAAATATCATTTAAACATTTATAAAAACACCTGTGACCAACTTATATGGGTAGAGAGATATTCAGACTGCATGAGGGTGGGTAGGAGAAACCGTAAAAATGGCATGCATTTGTTTTCATTTGCTCATGGAAATTTCCTAGGTTATATGTCATCGTGATATTTGTGTTTGTTTATCTCTCTGTATGTGATATTTATGCTTGTGTATATATTTATGCATGTACAAGCATGCATATGGAAGCCATAAGACCTTCTTAAGTTTCTATTACTGTCACTGTCCATTGTGTTGTTGCTGTTGTAGCTTTGGTTTCTCCTTTATATTTTTTTCTTACTTTTATTGATTTTTGTCAATTTTACATCATGCAGTATTGATCCTACTTATCTCCGTGTCCCCTTGAATCTGCCCTCTGCCCTTGTAAACCCCTAAAATATATTACATCCTTCTGTCTTTGTATAGATTCCTACTTTTAATCTGGAACTCATCAGTTCAGCAACTTCAGCTGGATCGTAGACATATTCAACATATCAGGCTTTTTCTTGAGTGCTGAGGATCAAATCAGGTTCCTCTTGTATGCACAGCAAACACTGGGCCAAACAATCTAGCTCTTCAATCCCTTGAAACTTTTTTTTTCAAACAGGATATGCTTCATAAGTTTTAGTTATTGGATTTATTTTCATGTTTAAAGTACCAGTGTTCACCACATTTCTTAGACTAGGTCAAGTATGCCTATTATTCCTCTTATGCAATCTTTAAAACTTCTGTTCAAATGCATTTGCTGCATTTTCTCTTTGTTATTATTCCAACTTTTCAACCAGACTTCTGCTTTTAGTTCTTGACCTCTTTATCATTAAGAAATTTAGTATTCTCTTCTTTCTGCTCCATTGTCCTATATGAAGATATTACAAAGAGGCAGCACTTACTTCTCAAATATAAGATATAATAAAAAGAACCATGAACTTTCTTTGTAAATATTGCTGTTAATCTTTTTAAGGTATGAAAGTTTTAACATGGGTAATAAAGTAAATTGATATCACATCATTTAGGAAAGATAGTTAAAAGCACAATTAAGTAGACTGTTCTATTGAGCCATAATAATAAATGCCAAAAATACACTGGAATATTTAAATTGAGTTAAGTATATGGAGAATAGCTTTCAGAGATGGAGAATTAAGAGGTAAGTGATTATGACATCTAGGAGAAAGGAAAATCATCTCATTCTGTCAGGTTGGTATTTATAATTTATATTCTGTGTCAAAACGCAGAGTACGAACCTAAAAATTAACTAAGTAGAAAAGGCATAGATCAAAGAATGGGAGGTATCAAATCAAAGGAAAAGGAGAAATAAGCAGTCTTAGAAGATTCCTGAGGTTTTGATTGAGTATTGATTTGTCCAGTCATGATGCTGAGCTATCTGTCACTGGGGAAAGAACCACTCGGAAGCAGGTGCAACAAATTCCAGAGCTATCACTAGAAGACTTTACTCTAGGCAGTCGAGGTTTGAAGACCTCAGAATCTAAAGGACATTATCAATAAGGATTTTATTGTTTTCACCTTAGTAATTAAAATGCTTCTTGATATGTCCTAAACTACATTTTATTCTAAAGGGAAAAAGACTTAAAAATATCCAACTGATTGGACATAGCATATATCTAGACTGAAGAACAGCAATATTTAAGAATATGATGAAGTTAAACATCTGTTAATTTAATATTCTATAACATCTTCATTTACTCAAAAACACAAATAATGAAGAATAAGCTTCTCATATCTAAAAATTTGATCACTGAAAGATATCACCAGAAGTTTTTTTTGAAAAAATTAGTAAGTAAATTAAGCATGAGTGTAAGTTCTAAAGTTAATATACAAAATCAGATATCATATACAATATTAATTCACACTTGGATGCCAAAATAACATTATAATCTAATAAAACATCAGATATATGAAATATAGTTTAGAAAACGCCTTTAGAAAAATGAAGATCTGTGTGCAGAAATTAACAAGTATTGCTAGATGAGATCAACAAAATTTGGGAGTGAGTTACTGAGCATCACTATGCAATAACCCTTTTATTAAACATAATTCCAAACTGGTGTAGGATTGTTTTGTGACTTGTGCCTTTAAAAAACAGATATTCTACTGATAACCTGTGGTTCTAATCCTAATGTTGATCTTGGAAATCTCATGTGATCAGTGCAGGTGTGCGACCACCTTTGCAGAAATCCTAATTAGAATTTGTATACTGGTTCTTCTGCTCTCTAAAATATAGTCTCCCTTCAATCTCAACCCAAAGTTATGTACCAAACTATATTTGTCTACCGCCCACAGGCACATGAACACTGGATAACTTCATACTGTTCATGGAACAAAAGCTTCAACACTTGTAATTACTCAGAAGAAAATTCTTTTCTTTGACTTGTATTATATTCTGCCCACTCAGCCTTAGTTAGGTAGCATAGAGGACTTTTAACTTGTACAAAGTTTTATGTAACTAGTGAGCACTCAAATCTACCACCCTTTTATCAAATTTCATTGCAAATTTTTATCAAGAATTTAACTCCCATCTGCCACCCCCTGCAGCTTCATTCATCTCTTTGGTTTTCTAGAATATGGAAATATAAATCTTTTTGAGCCCAGCTTTTATTGTTTGCCTTTCCCTTTGTAAATGTTACCTGCCATTCAAAAATGCTTAGAGCAAAGTGGATCTTCAAAGTGAATACTTGCTGCATCAGCATAACTACTGTTCCATTCAGAGTTAAACATCATATAGTCACACCTGTTCTATTACAAGGTCAGTTATTGACACATAGAACAACCACAGTGTACCAGTGTTTGCCAATTTCTGTGAACAGGCACCTTGTATCTTGCTAGCAACAAAAGAATTCCCAACCAAAAGGATGCTTCTTTGGTGCCTCTTTGATAAGACATTTTCTTAGGCAGATAGTCTCAAATGTTCTTTAAGGGAAAGAGCAGAAGTGATATAGGAATTTATTATCCTCTAGTCAGAATAATAGGAGAGAGACTCCACTTCTAGTTATATTAACTCATTGAGAGAGGAGTTTTGCCCTTAAAGAAAGGTGATAGTGCAAAACCAATGTCAAGAATAGCCTCTTTTTCCAAGGGATGAATTTTGCCCTTTCATTCATCCAGTGTAGCTGGAACTTTAAAACTCTTATAAAGAGGATTTATTCACCAAACAAAAATAGGAATGAGGTCCTGGGAATTTAATCATTCCTACAATAAAATTCCTCTTTTATTAAATATAAATAGGTATACCTAGTTATGTTAGCAATTTTATGGCACTTAAATACCAATAATTATTCAAACAGATTTATTGAAGTTTAATGGCAGTGTAATAATAATGTCGGTATGTTTTATATGCAATAGTTGTTACACCTCATTAAACAGGTTGCTAAATGATCCATTGCTGTTCAATTAACATGAAATGACTGTGTTATTAAATCTTAAACTGTAAATTAAATCCTGATTTGAGACACTTAATTTTAAAGTGTGATTGAAAACTTCTTTGGGCGTGAGCCTCCAGGGTCCCTTTTATTTCTCCAAGTTCCTTCCTGCCTTGCTCATTGCCCACAGTATACATACATTTCAAACTGAAAATGTGCTTTGCTGGATTTGTGTGGCTGAACTTTTCCTTAATGGAGAAATGTGTCTTTATAGTAGCTGGGCACATTTTGAGAAGAGATTTTTATTTTAGATCCAGTTTTTTTATTGATGTAAAATTGGTGGGTATTTGTTTTTTTTTAGTTTTTAGGAAAAAGGCCGTAGAGCCAGTCACTCATACTAGCACACGCAAACTTTTCATGTTTGGTAACCTTCACTAAGTTAATTCATAGCTAAAAATTCATCTATGTTTCAACATATAGAATCACTGGACAAGCAGTTCCCTTTAGCCTTCAACTGAACCAACTGACTAAAAAAATAGAAACATGGTGTTAACTGAGAAGCAATCATTAATATTCATAGGAAACACCGAACCCTTTCAATCTTTACATGTATTTACACATATACATACTGTAGCTGTTCTGGAAAATACAGTAGATTATTTTTGTGTGTGTTATAAGCCACCAAAAGGCTATAGAATGTAGGATTTTTTTCCAGACATTATAACATGATACATCTTTCTTCATGTTTTTAATAGAATTTTAGTATTCAAATTATATTGTTAATTCTGGAATTTGTATTCTGTGCTATTATTTTCTAGTATCTACACATGATAGCCTTCAACAATGTTTTTACTTCCTGTACTCCAAGCTATTCTTATTGGAGAAATTACATGTATACTTTGAAACAGTTTCTAAAATCTTGAATTATTTTTCTTCAATTTCAAAATATTGAATTATTTTTCTTCAATTTTTAAGATATTTGCAATGCTAAGTGATGCATACTTATGATTAGAATAATCACATAGTCAATAAATCTACTAGACTTAGATATAAACTATCATCATCTTCTTTATTTGCAAATTGAAAAAATACAGGTCATTACAGAATAATAAATGTAAACTTTTGTAGGCCAGCCCAATTGAATCATACTTTCTGACAATTGTGGAAACATCAAAGAGAAGTTTCCCTGCATTGTTATTTTCTTGGGAGTACTTGCACACATTACTTCAAAGCAATTTCCTTGTGTCTAAGAATTCAGTATACCCTCTTTAGAATATCCACTTCTTGCCAATACTATACAAACAATTCTTGCTTGTATTTTACATCTTTAGTCATTTTCTGGGAGGAATTGGCTTCTTCCTCTTTGTAACTTATTGCTTTCAAATCTCCAGTGCTCTGGTGTGTCTTATGTATTTCCATAGCTGACTTTCCCTAACTAGATCTCACAAATTTGCAGAGACAACTTCTGCACCGAGTCATCATTCCAAGTAGAGAAAAGGTTAAGAAGTTACAGGTGCATATTTTTATTAAAGAAATTATTCTGTCATGGTTCATATCCACATACACAGGTTAATTTTATTCTCTTCTGTCTTCAGAGTCATGTTTGTCTTTGTTTCCCTCTCTGCAAATGTTCACCACATTCATACTTTTCTCCCTAATTCTATTTTTATCATAATACTCAAAAAAGGAAGGAAGGAAGGAAGGATGAAAGGAAGGAAAGAAAGTAAGGAGGGAAAAAGGAAGGAAGCAACAAAAGAAAGGAAGGAAAGAAGGAAGGGAGGGAGGGAGGGAGGGAGAGAGGGAGAGAGGGGGAGGGAGGGAGGGAGGGAGGGGAAGAGAGGGAAGAAGGGGGAGGGAGGGAGGGAGGGGGAGGGAGGGAGAGAGAGAGAGAGAGAGAGAGAGAGAGAGAGAGAGAGAGAGAGAGAGAGAAGAGCTTTGTTCTTTCTTTGTAACTGCTGTGAATCACAAGGTTCTTCTATTGAGACATTCCACACTTCAGCCATCATGTGGAGCAAAATTTCCTCCACAGAAACTCTAAAACTTTCCCCAGCCCAAGAAAAGTCTTAACTGTGTTAAAGTCTAATAAATACTCATGAATTATAGATACACTGAAATACTTTATAAAATTAAATTTTTGTTTAATAAGAAAATAAGTAACAATAATCCAGTTAATCTGTGACCCCCCAAAATATAGTGCCTTCTATAGTTATAAAGGAGTTCCTAGTCAACCTTCTCCTTTAGCAGGCCTTTTCTAAGGTAGGTACACCAACAATACATCAATTTATTTGTGTGATCCATTATGATCCTTTATGTTTCAACATTAAAGGAAATTAAATTAAGATTAAATTATATATAAATATTTTTTATCCTTTGTATGTGTCAAATAATTTTATAAAAATTGAGTTTTCACTATTGAAAGGCATATACCTAGAATAGTGATGGTTCAGTAAATATATGTGGATTCCAGAAAGATCTGTGATCTCTTGTAGATTCTCAGTAAACACATTATGGGGATGACACCATATCTTTATATGGTATGTTTACATTATTGCTCTAAATGTCTAATGGTTCTGTAGGAATGTGACTCAGATTTAATTAATCTAATTTTATACGTAAGGAAGCAGATAATTACTCTGAATTAGCAGATGCAGCTAGTTGTGACAAGAAAGTCTGTGTTCCTTCATTCTCAATTCAGGACCACCTATATCTTACCAAGATAAACAATTTCACTTTCATTTACATTTTTAAAAAAATTCACTTAGGTTTATAAAAGTAGTATTCTATGTTCTTTGTTTGCGCTCTATGTTCTTAAAAATACTAGTGCAGTACCTAATACAGATCCTATATTTCAGATACATCCTTAAAAATACATGTAATTTTTCCTTCAGATTCACCAATAAACATATATATCCACATATATAATATATTTATATATTTTTATAGTTAATTTTTAATATAGAAAGTTTAAAATTCACATGAAGAAACATCTCCAATATTAAAAGCATAAAAGTTAAACAATCATTACAAAGGATCACATACATAATGAAAATAGAAAATTATAAAAATTCTAGAAAATATACTTTTGAGACATTCTAGATTACCTTAAGTGTTATGAGATTTAACTATGCAATAACCAAGAAATGATTCAAAAAACAGTTCATTGATAAACTGGACTTAGTAAATATTAAAGGTCTGCTCTTTCTCACTCTCTCTCCTCTCTCTCTCTCTCTCTCTCTCTCTCTCTCTCTCTCTAAAAAAAGCTAAGTGTTAAGAAAATATGTTAAGAGAGAAGAGGGAGAAAATACTTACCAATGACTCGACTGATAATTGCTTGATATTAATCAACACTTTCAATTTGTTTGGATTTGGAATAACTTACAAGACATAACTGATGTATCATTGAGGTACTTCCAGATAGTTCTGAGGATAGAAACCCATGCTAACTGTGGGAGTGCAATACCATGAATTCATGTTTCTTACTGAATAAAAAGGAAAACATGAAGTGAGCATCAGTATCCGTCTCTCTCTCTCCTTCCTGACTCCAGAGTCTATTTGATGAGTCACCTTATACACCAGTCAATACCCACTTTGATGAACTATGTATCCCCAAATGTGAACCAAAGTGAATCTTCTATTACATTGCTTCTCTCAAATTCTAGCAATGCAGAAGGAAAAACAATCAAAACAGAATATTTGTAACAGAAATTAGATTATTCCTTGCTGTGATAAACTTCACAATGGGTTTTGGACATTCTTTGGTTTGTGAAAAGGACATTAAGGAGTTTGTACTGTGTATTAGCGGTCACAGGATGTTGTAGGCTGTATTTACTGGGCCATTCTGGTGCAACTTCATAAGACTAGAATAGAGATAAAAATACAAACAGTTGAGAGTAGTCTCATATAATTTCAGGCAGTAGAGAAAATAATAGAATACTAAGTGAATATCTTTATGTTAAAAAAGTTAATAAAATTTATAACAAGTGTTATTTACACTCTATAAGCCTTGGGTCTATTACAGTTGAGCCTTCCAGAGTCATGCTTCCTACCTTCTATGGAGGAAGAAACAGTCACTTCTAAGAAGCCAAATGCCCTTCCATATCAGTTTCTTGGCCATGGTCCTAACTCCTCAGAAGAGCCTAAACAATTTGCCAATTTATTTACTGCAGGGACTTAATTGCATAAAATTTCACTTCAGCCAAATGGTTTCTCTGAATCATAACTTACTTTCTATCTTAAAAACCTAGCTGGCATTTTTCAGGAAATTCTTAATCACTTGTCTGCTAGGCAAATTTTAAATAAAAGTCAGGCTTCCAGATGCTCAGGTATTTAAGCAAATTGCTCTACTCATACAAGGTTTTAGGAAGTGAATGGAAATACTGTACTTAGATCGGCATAACTTCAGGAATGAAAAAACTGTTCTTAGTCATCTACTGTAGAGTTGATAGTGATAAGAGACGAACATAGTCAGTCTTGCCATGGTTTATTTGGTGTGCAGGGCAGGCACATGTGAAGGAAAGAAAAAGCATCTTTTCTTGATGATGCTAAATATCAGGCATACACAGTACATCATTTCATGCCAGGATTTTAGATTTCATCAATTTGCGAGAATGGTATTATACGTATAACTGGCACTTAGAAGTCTTTCAGATATTTTGCATGAATATAGCTTCACTCCTGGCCTTGACCTGGTTGTAGTAATATGTATCCCTGAAGCTGGAAAGAAGCCAAATGATTTAGATAACACAAAGCAGCATGGGGATATCATGCAGTTGACTTATCTATTAATGCCAATAAGGTGAATTAAGTGCAATTTTAGCTTTAAACAGTTTAAATTTCTTGCATATAGACACAATTTTCTCTCTAGGGTAAACAAGCTAACAGGGTCAATTTATTGATTGATTAGAAAACAGTATTGTAGTATTCCTACAAACAACAACTAAATTATGATAATTTCTTAGCTTTCATAATTACATGTATAGATGGTTTTGTGTATTAAAATAAGCTGTTAACAAAATGTATAATATAAAAGCTAAAGCGTTCTTTAGAAATTAATACTTAATCAAATATTTTATTCCTCTTAGGTTCCTTAATTATTATAGTCACAGAGAGAACTTGACTTTATTTAAACAGCTACAGTACTTAAAGACCTTTTTCTGTGAGAGAATTATCTTTACCTTTCTTGTCTTTATGTCCAACTCTAAGTAGGGATACATATATATGCACTCCCCATTCTTCACCAACAGGCTTGGCCATCTTCTCTTCTTAACACCTACATCAGTTCAACAAAATGTTATACAACAAAATTGCTCAACACAAGGCCAGCTGACCTGGGTCTGAAAAAGCCTGGGTTAAAACAGGTCTCACTGAACATAGAGGACAATGAGGACTACTGAGACATCAAGAACAATGGCAATGGGTTTTTGATCCTATTGCATGTATTGGCTTTGTGGGAGCCTAGGCAGTTTGGATGCTCACCTTACGAGACCTGGACGGAGGAGGGTTTTCCTTGGACTTCCCACGGGACGGAGAGCACTGATTGCTCTTTGGGCTGACGAGGGAGGGGGACATGATTGGGGGAGGGGGAGGGAAAGGGGAGGCGGAGGTGGGGAAGAGACAGAAATATTTAATAAATAAATTAAAAAAAATAAAATGGCACACTGCAGAAAAAAGGAAAAAAATAGCCACAATCTCTACTACAGTAACAGATATTACATATAAAACAAAAATAATGTATTTTTTAAAGAGGATTCTAGTACTATCTAATCATTTCCTTCACCCTGTTCCAATCTACTCTCCTGCTTACAAAACTGTTCATCATAGCATGCCTACTAAAAATGAGTTTAACTCAGCATCCTGTCAGATGGAGCCTGTGTTTTGTGTTCTCTGTTTTTCTAAAGAGAACAAACAAACCAGAGCTCAGGATGTTACTTAGATGGCTTCTAGGGAATCTGTCAATTCACTGTAGCTTTGTTCTTTACAGAAAAGAGAAGCTGATTCTAAAAAATGCTTGATGAAAAGACAAAAATAAAACAGCACCAACAACAGTTTGATGAATATCAAAATGAGAAAGACACTTGTCCACCATTTACCATGAATACTTACGCAGAATGAAAAGAAAAAAAAATAACATTTCAGGGAATACTCAGAGATAAGATAAAATATGCAAATAAGAGAATATCAAGAAATGCCTCATCACTGAGGGTTATACTGCAGCATTTTTAGCTTTGATAGTTAATATTGTCATCTTGAGAGAATCTAGAATAGGGTAATGGACAACCATTTGTACACTTCCATGAGGGAGACTGTAGACTCGGTTACAATACTGAGGCAAAGAGAACTAGCTTAAATGTGAGTTGCAGCAGGATAAGGTCTCAGGGCCTGAATGGAATCAAAAAAGGAGAAAACAGAGGTGAGTAGGAGTGTTCATCTCTCTCTCTGCTTTCTGGCTAAAGATGCAATGCGAGCAGCTGCATTAAGCCATTGCCACGACAGACTGTGCCCTCGAGCTCCGAGAGAAATCATTTCTTTCATAAAACTGTTTTTGTTATGAGTTTTATCTCAGCAACAGGTAAAATAACAAATGCATTAACATTCTTGTTACAAATCTCCAAAGGACTGCTCCAAATGCTCTCCATATTACATTCAGGTAATAGAAATAAAGTTTCTTTAAAAAGATAAATATGTGTGATCCAAGTCTCAGTCATTGTAAAAGGGATTTTTTTCTTAATTTTAACAATTTACATATTCCACCTTGTTAACAAAATGTCTCAGCTCACATATATACATGCATGTCTGAGGAAGCTCAAAAAGGCTGTATTGTCAAAGATAGGGGATAACATTATGTTTCCTGTGTTTATACGAGGGGGGGTTCAATATTACACATAAACAACAATGGAGAATTATTGTTTTAATTCCATTAAAATATGTGACCCTTACTATGATTTTGTTAAATAAAAGAGCAGACTGTGGAACAAAATGATGACGTCCATGTCAATCTTTCAAAGATTCAAAGAAACTGAAATAAAAAAAATAGATGAATTTCCATATGAAGAAAATTATCAAAATTTAAAAAGCATAAAATTAATGAATAAAGAGGGCACAGAGGGTATTTTAAACCTTTCTATAATAGACATATAGACATTATTGGAGTTGTTTGAGCAAGTATGCCGCTACTGTGGTAATTTATCCAAAACAAAAAGTACAAGCATACAGAGTGTTCTCAGAAGGGCACTCTCGAGTACTTGCAGCAGGGAAGCCGTTCGTTCCACATATATTTTCGTACTTTTGGCTACTTTTAAAGGGTAATAAATACATTGTAAGTGATGGCTAGAGAGTGATTTATTTATTTTTTACCGTTTTCTTTGAAGTAAAAGAATCTCTGTATTCTCTTCTCCACATGCCCTCTCTCTGATTTTCATGTGGTCTGTTCTTAAAATACCTTGGAATCACATAATAAAATCCTCATACTTGGTGTGGACTTTGAACTTTATGATTAAAAGGGGAGTGAAATTCTAGTACATAGGTGTTCCCATGTATGTGTGTAGGAAGCAGTCAATTCATATTTGGGCTACCGACTTCCAGAAAAGTGTGCCTCAAAGGCAGACACAGTGAGACAATGTTAAGTGAATTAGTTTAGTCTAGTAGATAAGGGGAATAAATTCAGGAGGAGACAGGAGAGTTTATAGTGTAACTACAGGTAATGGATTCTGGAATTCTTCATGAGCACATAAATAGTTAAAAGCTTTTCCCCCAAAATTTCCTAAATAATAAATACAGCAGGTATCAGCCATGCTCAGGACACTAATGTGGTACCAGTTTTCATGTGGACAAAGAATGTTTAGGAAAAGGCTGGCCTTGTTCAAAAGTGTGTTATTCAAAAAGAATTCTGCCATGAGTTCAATAAACGTTTTAATGCAAGTTGGCTTGATTTATGTATCACAAGAGCTACAGACTTTATAATAAATGCACATGGATTATTTTTTTTAAAAAAAATCGACATCACACTCCCAAATGTGTTTTGCAAATTATTCCATGTGCATGGCAGTTTCTGGGCATGTAAAACAACTTCCCATGTGTTTGGCATACCAGCGCACTTCGAAGTTATGTGATTGCGGAAAGAAATGAGTATTTCCTGCACAATTTTCAGAGTGATTATCTGCAGCCATTCGGCACAGAGAATGTTGAGATTCAGACAGCAAAAGCATTGCTTTAACTCTAGTATGGTTAAAACTTGCTTAAAGTTTACTAACTAGCCTCAAGCAAATATTGGTCTATGCCTTCTCTTCATACCTAGAATTCCAATTTTGATCTTTCACTTATCAGAATGAAAAATGTTGGATTTGGCATCTCCTTCATTTCCTTTGTCAATGTATACATATTTCAAAACATGCTTATCATAATAGGTGCAAAATGGTATATAACTTTTATATCTAGATTCTAAGCATTTTAGATGATTTTTTTAACCATGAAACTTTACACCCTAGTGAAACTCAATGAAGAAAGAAAAACATAATCGGAAAATCACATTGAGACATGAATTAGGGGGTAAATTTAGAGGAACCTCAAAATAAGATACTTTAAGAATAAAATAGCAATGGTGTTAGTAAATGTATAGTGATATTTATTGGCCTTAAGAGAAAAAAAGTTTGATAGACATAAGAAAGTAGATTGAAGTTCATACAGTTGGTTATATTCAACAAGTTTCAGTTATGACACTACATTATGTTCTACAATTAGCTTTAAAAAGAGAAACAATTTATTTTAGATCACGGTTTCATAGGTTTTAGTCTATTTTTGTTGATTCCATTGATTTGGGCTTGTGACAACATATCCCTTCTTATAAACGAGCATATGGGGAAACAATGTTGTTCATCTCTTGAAGAGTGAAAAGCAGAAAGAAGAAACAAGTGATAATATCTGCCAGCTCCAATTACCTGAGGCACCCTCTGTAGTGTGCAGTTCTTAGAGGTTCCTTCATTTTTCCAGTAGTATAGTAAGCTACAGACCTAGTCTTTGGCACGTAGGCCTTGATAAAAAGTCCATTTCCAAATCATTACATACATGAAGAACAGAGAAATTTGAAGATCACCATTACGTGGAAAAAAAAAAGAAAGAGAATAAAGAAGCATAAAATTGGAAAAAGCTCCATTACTGGAGGCAGTTTCAACCACCTTTGTAAAATCATTATCATAATATTAAGAACATTAAGTATGTGCCCACTGGTTTGCAAATAAATGTGTATAATTTATCAATGAATACTATGTAGAGGAAACATATAATTACAAATGAAATTATGTATCCCAATTACATGACAATATAAGAAGTTTAGCCAATAGAAGTACATTATCGCAAGAAATAAATGATCACCACATGCACTACTTATCCGGAATTGAATTTAGCTAAGAGATTAGTCCTTGACACCACATGTGTTTTAATGTTTGGACACATAACTAACTGCCCAGGAAACCCAAAATACTTCGACAGTAACTATATGTTCTTCAGTTAAAGATAACATTCTAATTTCAGTTACAGTTCTCAGACATTTGAAGGAAGAAAAAAATTCAGTTAAGGTGACCCAGGCAAGACTCCACTTATAATTAAATATCATATTTTATCCATTTAACAGAAATCTGTCACTTACTTAATATTATACACTATTTTCTATTCTAATTTCTTAGGAATGCTCTCATTTCCCAGTTCCCAGGTCCTCAACAACACTCTGATTCATAAACCAAGACATGAAAGTATCTGAGATTTTACACATTAATATACCGCACAATATTTGCACATGGAAAACTAAACATATTTAATACTGTGGAAAATGAAAAATTAAATTTTATAAGTCTAGATGAATAATAAGAATTAAAATAAATATTAAAAAAATCTCTTTGGCAGTGAGGGATACCTAGCACTCAAACTGAGGACCTGAATTTCATTCCTAGGACCCACAGGGTGAAGGGAGAAAACTGATTCCTGTAAGTCATTCTCCACTCTCTACACACACACTGTGCAGGACACATATGCACACATAAATACATAGATAGGTGGATAAATACAAAAATTTAAAGAAATTTAAAAAATTTAAAAGAAAGCCTTTTGGTGATGATGGGAGTAAAAGAGTAAATGAAAAGTTAGTGAGTTCTCAATAAATTTGGACTTAAACATTTTTGATAAATATATAAAAATGTTTTTAGAGGCAGAAAGATTTGATATACCAATATTTACATATAATACTGAATATTTATAAATATTGACAATTATTTCTATTTATTTGGTTTCATAGTTTGCTTTCTATTGCTGTTATAATTACCACGACCAAAAGCAACTTCAGGAGGTAAAGGTTTATTGGGCTTGCAAGATTCTGATTAACAATCTATCATGAAGTAAGGTCCGGGCAGGAATGCACAGCATGGACCCGCAGCCAAAAATGGAAGTAGAGACCATAAAGGAATGTTACTCACTCTTTTGCTTCTCTTGGCTTTCTCAGATTTTTTTTTTTTTAGATAAACCAGGACCACCTACAGAGAAATGGCACCAATCATAGTGAGTTAGTTGAACCATTGAGTTTAATTCTTAATCAAGACAGTGCTGTCAGAGTTTCCTACAGGCCAGTCTAGAAGGGGCATTTCCTTAGTTGAGGTTTCCTATAGGGGTCTCTGTGGCCACCAAGATTAGGAGAATAAGGATCCAATGAACGAGAGGAAAGTAGCTAGTTTGGTTCAGTATTACTAAGTAGACCATACTGATTCAACTTTCAGGAGTCTAATTTTGAGTAGTTAATTTTAGGTATTTTTAAGCACATCATAATTTGGTGAGATTTTTTTCTCGTGATACTTAACTTAATCCTGTATGTGCAATAAGCTCATAAAGCTCAAAAAGTAAGTACATTGAAACTCTCTGTAAATGACATGTGATATCTTCCATAAAGATGGACTCTAGAGATTGACTATAAGTGACACCTTCCACAGAGATAGGTACCACACAATGACAAGACCATGAGAAGGATCAGGGGAAAGATCCAGAGGGCAAAGGTCACCAGGTTGTTAACCATCTTTACTCCTATGCTTTTGGAAGAATAATACATTTTGCATGTCTTTCTTTAAAGCGACATCCTTTTGTGTTTAACATTCCTGGTCCCCTTAGTGCTTATCTGTGAGTAAAAGGACCTATGTGTCCCCAACAGTTGTTCTCATGTGAATTTAGATGTCTTAAGTTGACATAAAACTAAATAACACAATTAATAAAAGAATGATGTAGAAATGCATCAATATGCGTAACAGATCTGTTTTTATGCTAATTGCTTTCTTTGAAATTAGAGAAAATACTAAAAGCTGTAGCAAACTGACCCCTGTTTTTCCTAGTAAATTTCTTCAACATTAACTAATGCTGTTAAAGAAGGAGATGAAATAACAGCAAGTGATGTACAAAGAAATAGAGAGGAGAGAGAGAGAAGACATAAAGAAACAAGACAGTACAAATTTGCTACATAACTGTCATTCTCCCCAGTAGAGTGCCAAAGCAAAAGAGAATTACTTTAGCAGCTACCACCCAGTGTTAGGGAGTCCTTCTAAACACAGAATTTTTGAAAAATTTGCAACTCTCCATGCATGGCACCTTTCTGTCTAATGACAAAATTACAAGGTCTTGAAGAAAGGTCACCATAAACAATATTACTCTGGAGAAGAACACCCTCTGTTCCCTCACAGATATAGTCACGTACAAATCATCCATGTGAAAAAGTGGATGAGGAAGGAACTCAGGAGAGGAAGTAAGGCTCTGTTTGATGATGGGGCATTGGCTGAAGGGACTAGGAGCTCCATATTACTTTATTAAAATTTCTTTAGCAATTTCTACAATCATTTTGAGAACATACCAATAGAAATATATTCATGTAATGGCTGAAATCAATAGTTAGGCTCAGGCAACGTGGGTTTCTTTTTCAAGCTTGACTTGAATACCATTGTGCTTTAAAAGCTGGCTTCTGCGAATTTCTCACCCTCAGAGTTTTCTTTCTACTGTGCCTTCTACTTTGCTGCTTAAAGAGTAGTTAACACATCACAGAAAAACCAAGTCTGTTAGAAACATGAAGGACTACACTTGTTACTGGCAAGCTGAGTGAGGTGCTTGGGCTGAGTGAAGCTCACAAGCCACACCACATAAATGAAGGCAGCCAGAGCCATTCTAGACTATAACTTTCACACCACACTGTGTTTTTCTTTGGGTTCTCCTAAGTCAAAGCCTGTGATCTTTGGAAGTGGTTTTGTTTTCCCATGGTCTTAGTTGGACTTCCTATATGGCTGGCAGTTCCTCTCTTCACAGATGTCCTTAAATTCTAACAACAGGCCCATTGTATTGATGCCAGCCAGCTCAAGGATCTAATTAGGATATTTGTCCGCAGGGGCCCTGGACTCGCTCTCTCTCACACCTTTTGATTTGGGGGGAGGAAGCTGATTTTTTTTTTCCTGAGATTAATGAAGAAAATTATTTTTATTTTTATTCCCCAGTTGACATGAGGCAAATGATGAAGATACCAGGGTAAATTTTTAAATGTTAACATGAAGTAGCACATGAAGAGATACAGTCTAAACTTTCAATTCTAATCATGCCAAGTTGGCCATAATAAAATGTCGTATCCAAAGCTATGGATCTGACATAGAAATTCAATTCATCTTGATCATAATTTTCCAATCAAATTACCACTATAGGTGGATACTTTGCAAAGCAATCAATGTCCCAAACAATATTTTCTCAACAGCTGAATATATACCAATAGAATAAATTTATTCCTAGCCTATATACTATGATGTCAAAACTCTTGCATTTTGTGGAACTTCAGAATCATCACAACCTTACCAATGGCATCAGTCTGCTGTTTGCTTGGATTATGAATAGCCTCATGGGGCACAAAGATAATCCTTAGATACCTCTGGGGTGGGAGCACAACAAATGTACTCCATGGAAAACAAGCATTGGTGGAAGAATCACATAGTAGCTCCGGGCAGTGACCCCATTATGTACTACTGGGTGTCTTTCACAGAACTATTTATAACTCTTACATTTCTGGATAGGGAGTTTAAGAACATTCCTGGAAGATGTATGAGATATCTTCAAGTGATGTCTCCTCTGGCTTTAATGGACTGCGTCCTGGCTTTACTCTATCTGCCCTACCTCCTTAGCATGGGACTGCTTACCACATCTTTATCTTGTTTCCCTTACCACAATGTTTTCAAGACAAATATTTTCATTGCAAATTCCTCCTAATATTTAATTCTGAATTGCAACTATTTCCTCTCATCAGGAATGAGTACACATTCTAGATTTCATTAACATATTTATTCAAATAAACTACCATTGTCTTGTGCTTTGCTTTCCGGAAAACCTTGTGCTAACCTGCCTCAAAAAATGTGAGGAAGGTGGAATGTGTAGAGAGAATTTTCTCTCCTGCCCAGTCCCACATTTCCTGAACATTCACTAGAATATTCCTAATTTATATCTAAGACCTTTTGAGAAATGCCTTCACTGTCCACATATCTATCTGCATTATAATCATAACCATGTAAAGAATCCCAAGAAGTATTGGTCATCCTGAACAGTTTCCCCTTTGAGCATGATCTATTAACAGCAGGTTGACATTTGTTCTCCGAATTATTTCTGGGTTTCTGAATTTAAGATCATAGCTTATAACACAGGAGCAGCAACAGCCCACTATGCTCAAATGTCAATAAGGAAAACTCTATTAAAGAGCAAGTGATACAGATAGCAATAAAGACACATACATATTCAAGGTGGCCACATTGGCAAGTGGGACAAACAAAGATACCCTGATACACTCTCACTCCGCGTCAACTTCTCTACTCCTGAGCCTGCCATTAGGCTCTTAATATGAGCTACAAGAGCTACAAGTTTCAAAAAAAAAAAAAAAAAAAGCAAGAGGTATGCAAAGTCAAGCAATACTACTCAATCTGTGATCACACATCACTCATCCATTAATTACTCAATTTAAACTTGGGAATTTATTCTAAAACTTTCAATATTTGACAAAATATATAAATAAGCAAGAAAACAAAATTAGAGTTGGAAATTCCTTATGAAAGTTTTAGAATTTATGTATCAATAAGTCGAGCATTACTTATGACGAGTTATAGAGTGTGTCATTATCAAACTTCTCAGTGAGTGTATAGTTTTGCAGAAAATCAAATATCTATGTAACTGTTTCCAAAGCCATCTTCCATAGACATAGAGTTAATGATATCATAGGACCACTCTTTCAATTTTTGTGAGTCCTACTAAACTTAGAAACAAAATAATTAAGAACATTTAGGTTTCTGCTTCTGTCTTTCAAGCAGGAATTACATGAGAAACATACATTTCCACTTACTTATTTCTCCACAAATATGCTAAATAATATTTTAGGACCAAACACCTATCAAGCACGGCTTAAGTACTAGACTAGACTATATAAGTCCACAAACCAGGCAAAAAAAAATGCTCTTATAATGGAACAAAGAAAAATGCAAAGGCACAAATAAACCAGCTCCATTTTAGAGTATTTTAGAATATGATGATAACATGCATTGAGAAAATATGTAGAGCAGGGAAAAAGTGGTATCAGTTTCAGCGAGGATGATCAAAGACTTCTTAGTGAAATATTATCTCTAAATGAAAATCCAATAAAAGACTGTTAAGGAGAGTTTTTCAGGAAGATGGTGTCATATAAAAAGTTCTAAAGTTGGGAACCTTATTGTCTCGCTTCAGAACTCCAGAGAAATTAACCTGACTGACCTGTAGGAGCAAGAGAAAAGGAGAGTAGAGTAGTTAAGATCAGAGGACTAAGTAGGAGCTGAATCAAGCCACTGTTAAGGAGCATGGTCTTGCCACCTGGTGAAAATGGTAATAGCTGTCATATGTTGATGGGAGTAGAGGCATTACCTGGATTAAGACAGAAAATGCTTGATCTTGTCTTCCATTTGTTCACTGAGTAAAGAGGATGGAGCAAATCCTGACAACCAAGGTTGAAACACCTACTCCAACTGCTCACACTTTTTTATATAATAAAATAAGATGCCCTTATCTTTTATGGGTAAGTAGGGTGAATCTGTACATTATTATCAGGCATGTGAAAGTGTGCCCTTAAAGTAATAAAATAAATATTAGTTTGCCAAAAGGAAAAGGATTAAAAATGTAAAATAAATGCCAAATAAAGTAGGTATTACAAAACCCTAGAATTTATTAATTATCAGTAATATCTGTCTATTTCTAGGTGCATTTCCCCTCTACCTGTTAATCACTTTTCGGAGTCTCACTATTATACTATAATAAATAACCTTTGGTGGCCTAAAATTAAAGATATTCCTGCCCCTATTTCATAAGTATTGAGATTATAAGTATATACCACTGTGCCACACTTGACTATATGTTCTTGGTCATTTTGCCATTTAACATTTTTTTTGTAGAGAGCTGGAAAAGCTGTTAACTGAAAAAACAATGAAAATATTGGACATTTGCTGTTAGTCAAAGTTTCTGGGACTGAATGTATCTTATAATTTTGAAAATTTCAAAAAATAACTGAAGGATTCACTGTTGCTCTACAGTTTTTCCTGACTCAGTGATGCTCCTAGAGGGGAGATCTGATGCTCGAGGTCTTTAGTTTCCCATTCTTGATACCCAATAGGAAGTCACTGCCTCAAAATGACTCAGCTTGATCTATCCCCATCTCCTGGGGTATGCTATCCAAAAACCAGTGATATCCCTGGGCTAGGCTTTTGATCTGGATAAGCCAGGGTCTTGAGGATCAATCAGCAAACAGAATGGTAAATTATCTTTTTTTCAAATATTTCTTCTTGGAGTGATTGGTAAAGTCCAAACACTACTCAAGGTCAACCTGAAGCTAGAGTTATCTTGGACTTGATGAATATAGATGACTATTTTAAGCCTGGGGTTTCCTAGTCCAAGCCTCAGGCTTATTGCTACATATACCATAGTTCTTGCTTTCCATGTGATTCCTGCCCATGGTTTGGTCACTTCTAAATCTAGGGAACATAAAGGGCTTGTCTAATAGAGGGGGTATTATATCCTATCACTTTCAAGTAAAATTTACTTGCACAAGTGGAGATAAGGAAATGTATTCTATTTCTTTATAAATATTAATACGAAACAAAACTGTTCTGGCAGTAATTGAATATGCGCAGAGGGCAAAAACCAAATATTTGAAAGCCTTAGAGCTTAAGATAATGTTACAAGAGAAATGAGTGCCTTGTTTTGTTGGTTGTTTTTCTTTCTTATTTATTTTAAGGTTGAGAAGTCCATGGATAACAAGGTCTAAAAATAAGACAATACTTTGAGTTTGAGGCATCTTAAATTCCAGATGGGTATTCATATGGGAATAGATATGTGGATAAAAACAGCAAGATAGAGTGAAAGTAAAGATATAAGACTGGAAAGGGGATAAATTTAAGAAATTTCAGGATGTAGATGAGACCTAAAGTCAAGAAAATCTCTGAAGTTAGGAAGAAATAGAGAGAATTCCGAGAACTATGGTGTAGTCTTATCTTAAGCGACTTACATGAGAAGGATCCAGCAGGGAACTGAAATATTGATGATAAGTGTGGTGAGAAATGAAGGAGAAAGTGCACAGGGAGAGATGTCCTGGAAGCCGGCTATGAATTTACGTTACAAGAAATGATAATCAGACATGTCAAGTGCTTTTGATAGATCTAGTAGGTGGAGAGGAATGATGAGTAACCACAAACCTGAAAATATACAGATTTTATAGATGGTCTTGGAAACAGGTACGAAAAATTATTTCCTTTGGTGTGTGAGGAGAAAGAGTGGTTCCTGTATTTATCTTTACCCGAGAGACGCTTCTAATCAGAAGTGAACACAGACAGCTTCAGTTTCTTTTTGTTGTAGCGCATTAATAATTGCTACTTAGAAAAGAGATAGTACTAGTAGCACAACCTATAGTAAACAAACAGGGAAATGATGCATGAATAAGGTATGTGTTCCTGTAACATGACTGAGAGAAATGTGGCCTAGGATGAAGCTGTTTCCTTATGTATATCTTTGTATTGTGTGAGGTGAGTCAATCTAACTTAGAAGCCTCTTCATTTGTGGAATGAAGGATGTAGAGAACCACCCTAACCATTCTTATGTCCCGTTGTTACACATATCTCAACATTATTGAGAAAATTTGACATTGAAAACATTAAATGTTAGCTCCATTTGAAATTTAGAGCCTTCATTTTACATCAGAAAAGGATTACAAGAAAAATAAAATATGTAAGACACCTTTAAAGATTGTTGTAATGTAAATTTGAGAAGAGAAATGGGATTCAATTATAAACAAAACATGCAGATGAGATGGGTCTTATGTTTACTTTTCAGATATAAAAAGTTCCTTTACATTATCTAAGAAAAGTAGTATCAAGAGAAACGCAAGTTCTTTGGGAAAAAAAAAAAAAAAAAAACGTCTTTTACACACATTCCCCTAAACAATGGAAAATGATTTTTATAAATCTGTTATTATTTTTAATACCTCTAGATGAAAACTATCCTAGTATACCATAATGATTGAATGAATCAGTAAATTAAGACAGAGTTGCATAAAACAATACACATACAGCAAAGGAAAAAGTCTGTAAGCATATCAATCTTAGGAACTTTATTAATGGACTCAAGCATAACAGCAATGTGTTTGAGCAATGCTCTTTATTTATAATGTATTTGTGTGAATGACAACAGAAATGAATACATAAAAAAATCTTAGAAATCAGTGTATTACCAGTCACCCAGGATGGTATAGTATGTAGAATCACACTTCTTACAAAGAACTGACTCTGGATAAAGATTTCACTGATAACTCAAATCTTTGAGAACTTGTTGACTCACATGCATGCATTGGGACATTCCCTATGAGTCAACAACTTTTCAGAAGCCGTAATGAAATATAGCTTTGTTGCATGATCATCCCTGGTATTATTTGCCCTCTGTGGAGTAGAGTCATGAAGTTTCACTTTAACTCATGTGTGTTAGTAAGATGGCCTCGCACAAATGGCATGGATAATAAATATTGAAATATTTCTCGGTCTGTCTTCAAGGTAAATTTTTCCTTTTTTTTCCATGCACCATAAGTATATCCTTATCTTTTCAGAAACTCCTTAGCTTTTTCCAAATATAATCTTTCTTCATGTCTTATAGTGACATTATTATTTAGTCATAGTCTGTGTTTAGTGTTGTTCAAACATGTTCTTTTAAATCATGAAGCTATTTTAGTGAATGAACCCTGAATTGGATTCTTGGGTTTTCATTTGAATCTTCAATACAGACTTGGGAATGGGTTGGGTCTCTTCACATTCCACAACTTTATTCCAACTCCCAAGCATCATGTCTTCAACATCTATATTCTGTCCTCTAAATCTGGATAACAAACAAGAGAGGATACTGGAGAATTTTCTTAGATATGTAGAGACTGAGTTGATCATTAAACATCATTAAATTTGCATTCTAAGTGCTAAAATGGATTCCATGACAAGTTTCTATGGAAAATACAAGAGTGAAAGGCAGTGAGCAAATAGCAAGTGACTCCTCAGTTTTCTATAAGTACTTGGAAAAAGCATCACTTTATATAAGAAACCAATATAAAGTTCCTAGGATCCATTGTTTATTGAGATTAATAAGCTTGTCATCACAACCCAACAAATGCAAATTCAACTATCTCAGGCAATCTTAAATGAAAGAACATGAGTCATTTGGTAATTTTACCCAAGTTTCAACATTGAAGGCAAAAAAACATTTAATACCCAGAACTTGTTCTCAAGACTTTATATACTTTAAAAAGTTACCAATATCATCTGTAAATATAAGCATCCAAATTATACTCATTAAAATATCATTATAAAAATTTCAGCCACAGTTATCTGTGCATTACCTTAGAAAGAAAAAAATAAAGTTAGTTACTTTTTACTAATTTGTTCATTATGTAGCTCCTCTTTTTTATTATAACACAATCCCATAAACTCCACAGATAAAAACATACTTAGAATAAAATGAGTCAGAATTAAATTAGAGTAACTGAAGCAGGGAGTACTTAGGGATTTCATGCATGGATCAGTAAAAAGAAGAGAAATCAGTATAAAATGTGGTTAGGATGAAGTAAGTATTGTGAACTAAATTCAAAGTCAAATAGGATTGACATGGCATACACTTTTCAGAAAAAAATGATTACTGTCGAAATTACTTAGTCTCAACAAGTAAAGATAATAAACCTAAAAGAAAGGTGCGCCTAGTGTAAAATACAACACAGACAAGAGAAAAGTGATACAGTTGTTATTGGATTCAAACATCAGGAAAAGCTACTAATTTTAAGGAGGTCTTTGACCAGAGCAAAGGCTACTTAGCTGAACTGGAATGCCATAGGCAGTGGAGTTTAACATTTGCTTAAAAATCGCTACTAGTTACAGTGCTAAAAACTAAACTTCAAGATTGAACAATGGAGACAAAAGTCCATTGATGCTTTTGGAGATATATCAAATGAACACCAAACTGTCCATTAAGAAATTTTTTCTCCCTTTCTTTTACTACATTCTGAAGGGGCCAGTTTCACTTTAGTCTTAGTTAAAAAACATTTTCTTGAATTCATACTTGTGAGAGAAGAGTTGCTGAAGAAAAGAAGAGAAACTCAAGAGCTTATGAAAATGGCCAGATGAGATAGTGGTCGAAGAAGACTTCACCCTTTTCTGTAATAGCCATTCAAATGCCATGTTCCATGTAACACTTCATAAAGCTTTGGATAGTGGCCTATATCCTTCCTTACACCTACTAGAACTCTTCCTTAGGCAAAATCATTGAAATCGTTAATAGCTGATTTAGAGTATATCTCCTATACCTTCCAAAACTAAAGTTCCTCAAGATTTTGTTTTACATCTGACAACAATTATTAATGGTACTATAAGTAAATACAGATTATCTCCTTGGTTCTTGATGAGAAAAATTAAATCCTGAAGGCATAGCAATGCTTTCACAGTGCTAACAACTTGGTGAGTATTAGCAATGATTAACAAGCTAAACTTACACCATTATATGGCTGACATTACAAGTGACATTGTCTCTAGAACATCTTTCAGGTAGTGTAAATACATTTTGCCAACCCCAAAGATGACCAACCCTGAAAACTATACATTCATATGTACATGAGTGTTTACATACATGTCCCTGTATTTTCAGATGTGTACAAAACACTTCTACTTGTAATAGGAGATTAAGAAGTGTTACAAACAAGATAGAGGGATGGATGAGTGATTAAACATATTTAACATACAAAATAATATTTCACATCTTCATTTTAATTAAGACAAGCCCAATAGTTCATTGACAATTCTCTCTATCTGAGAAAATCTTAACAATTTGATCATCTGGAAATAGTTACAATAATGCATGGTTGTATACATTGAGTATGGACTGGTAATTTAATCAACAACTGGGATCTCCTGAGTTCATTAGCTGACTTTTAGTTTCTAAAGCTCATCCTTCATTAACGTCAGTACTCACCACCATAGCTAAAAGTAAACACTAAACTTCACACTTTGGCCTTCCAGTTCAATTAAGCAAGCCTTACCAAGATATAAAGGGTTCCTTTGCCTTTCACTGGTGTTCTGAGCCTATTAACCTGCCCAGTAATAAATTCAACAAATATTCAACGAGTCTTTTTAAATTTCAAAACATTACCAAAGGTGTCATATTAAGGGGAAAATGTAAACTGAAAACATATATGAAACATTTATATGCAAATATAAAATGTTGATCTTTATCCAACTATGCTTTAGATTTATGTACCACATTTGATTAAAGATATGATTATTACCACAGTCTCAACCTCAATTAATTATTACCACTCTTGTTACCTAATTTAGATTTTATTTGTACTTGTTTACAGACATAATATGTGTTGGCATATGTCATATGTGTATATATTTATACTGAAAGCATAAATGTTAGGGGATGATGGAGGGCAGATTTTTTCTGAGTTTATCTGATTATTTTTATTTTCTTCTCACTTGAAATCTGTCTCTGATATAATATTGTTGATACAATCCGCGAGTTGATTCACTACCATGACTTAAACATTTTAAATTCAAACTCATTTCCCTTTTTCTTTCTTTCTTGTATTTCTTTTTTTTTCTTTTTCTTTTTTTTATTGAGAATAAGAAAAAAAAGTTTCCGCCTCCTCCCAGCCTCCCATTTCCCTCCCCCTCCCCGCACTCTTCTCCCCCTTCTTTTTTTTATTGAGAATAAGAAAAAAAAGTTTCCGCCTCCTCCCAGCCTCCCATTTCCCTCCCCCTCCCCCCCCCCCCCCCTCCCCCTGCCCCCCCC
>NW_026067957.1:26234-97336 GCF_014885135.2 Alexandromys fortis
GAACATGAAGTAGGATCAAAATCCCTTGCCATTGACCTTGGCTTCTCATCAGTCCTCATTGTTCGCCATGATCAGAGAGTCCGGTTTTATCCCATGCTGTTTCAGTCACAGTCCAGCTGGCCTTGGGGAGCTCCCAATAGATCAGCCCCCACTGTCTCAGTGGGTGGGTGTACCCCCCGTGGTCCTGACATCCTTGCTCGTGTTCTCCCTCCATCTGCTCCTCATTGGGACCTTGGGAGCTCAGTCCAGTGCTCCAGTGTGGGTCTCTGTCTCTATCTCCATCCATCATTAGGGAACCTGAAATGACCCTATCCTATAGCAATACTGACGGATATCTTTCATATCACCATAGAACCTTCATCTGGTGATGTATCTTGTATTTCTTAAAGCAGTGGACTGGTAAACACGGGGACACATACCATGAAATGAGCAAGTAGTCCTCTCCTCATAAATGTCTTAAAAGACAGAGAAAAGGAAGAAAACCAAAACCAATTGAATGAGCAGAAACAAGGAGAAATCAACTGCTGTGACGCTACTATAGCAAGCTCTCTGCTTATTTATAACCAGCACATAGCACATCACCGTGTGCTTGGAATGAGAAAATCACTTTAAGTAGGTTTTGATTAATGAGACGCTCCAGAGGTTAATTGAACTAAAATTTGACCTGGCTTTTCTTCTAAAGTGTAATTATAAAGTTTGTATAACTCAATCCACTGCTGTAGAAAACATCATCACTTCAGAGCCCTTGTTCCATCCATGTTGTTTTTAATGTATTATTATGGTTTGGTTTTGTTGTACTCTGTAATGGTGGAAATTTAGCCCCAAATCAGCAATCCAGACTCAAAGCGTAATCATAATTTTAAACAAATAAAGGGAGATTGCCTGGATAGACAGATCTCTAAAAGTAGCAAATTATATCTCAGTAACTATGTAACTTGATAACCTGTGGGTCACATGTTTCTGACACATTTAAACAGGTAATAGCCCACTTGTTTTGAGATTCAACAATGACGGACATAGAAATCTTACATGAAGTGCATAAATTTCAGTGAGAGAAGAATTAGTTTGCTATCTTCAAAACCATTAAGTCAAAATATTATTGGTTTGAGATATTGAAAACAAGAACTCTCATTTTAAAATTTTTTGTTTTCTTTTTAATTAATTATTTTCTAGAAACACTATCTATTCTAATTTTACGTACTAATTCCAGTTCACACTCCCTTCCCTCCTCCTGCTCCCTCCATTTTCACCCCATGCTATCGAACATCTACTCCTAAGAGAAGGTAACACTTCCCATGGGGAGTCAACAAAGTATAGCACATTTCTTTGAGGCAGGACCAAGACCTTCCCCACTATATCTAGCCTGAGCATGGTAATCCTCCAAAGAGAAGGAGTTCCAAAAGCCAGTACAGGAATTAGGGATAAAGCCTCATTTCACTGGCAGTGGTCCCACAGTCGGCCCCAGTCATACAATGCTCACCTACATTAGGAGGATCTACTTTGGTCCTACGCTAGTTCTCTTGCTGTCGGGCCAGAGTGTGTGAGCTCCCATTAGCTCAGCTAAGCTGTTTCAGTAGGTATCCCCATCACGGTCTTGACCTCTTTGCTTCTCCCACACTTGCAATGGACTTTCAGAGCTCAGTCCAGTGCTCTGCTGTGTATCTCTGCATCTGCTTCCAGCAGTTGCTGAATGAAGGGTCTATGATGACAATTAAGATAGTTGTCAATCTGATGGCATGACACCTCTCCCGTTCAGGCACCCTCTCCACTATTACTTAGGGTCTTAGCTAGAGTTAGCCTTCTGAATTCCTGGGAATTTCTCTAGTGCCAGGTTTCTTGGCTAGACCCATAATGGCTCCCTTAATCAATATATCTCTTTCCTTGCTTTCTGTCTCTGTCCTTCCCTTATCACGACCACTCCATTTCTCTCAAGGTCTCTATTCCCTCCCTTTCTCTTCTTCTTGTCACCATCCACCTTCCATTTTCTCCCCATGCTCCCAATTTTCTCAGGAGATCTTTTCTTTTTCCCTTCCCAATGGAATGTGTATATGTTTGTCTTAGAGTTCTCCTTTTTACTTAGCTTCTCAGGGATCATGGACTATAGGCATCTTTTCCATTGCTTTACAAATAGTATCCACATATGTTTATCTTTCTATGTCTGTGTTACCTCACTCTGAATGTTTTTTTTTTACTTTCATCCATTTGCATGCAAATTTCAAGGTGTCATTTTTTTTTTTTTTCTGCTGAGTAGTAGTTCATTATGTAACTGTATCACATTTTCTTTATCCATTCTTTGGTTGAAGGGAATTTAGGTTGTTTCCGGGTTCTGGCTATTACAAATAATGCTCCTATGAATATAGTTAAACAAATGTCCTTGTAGCATGGTTGAGCATCCTTTGTGTATATGCCCAAGAGTGTTATTGCTGGATACTGAGGTAAGTTGATTCCCAGTTTTCTGAGAAACCACCATACTGATTTCCAAAGTGACTGTACAAGTCTGCATTCCCACCAGCAATGGAGGAGTGTTCCTCTTATTCCACAACCTCTTCAGCATAAGCTATCATTAGTGATTTGATCTTAGCCATCATGAATGGTGAAAGATGGTGTCTTAGAGTCATTTTGATTTGCATTTCCCTGATGGCTAATAGTGATGAAGATTTCTTTAAGTGTCTTCCATCCATTTGGGATTCTTCTGTTGAGAGTTCTCTGTTTCGAACTATATTCAAACTTAAAAATTGGATTATTTGTTATTTTGATATCTAATTGTTGAGTTATTTACAAATTTTGGAGATCAGTCGTCAATCTGATGTGGGGTTGGTGAAGATCTTTTCCCATTCAGTAGGCTCCCCTTTTTGTCTTATTGACGGAATCCTTTGTTTTACAGAAGCTTCTCAGTTTCTGGAGGTCCCATTTATTTATTGTTTCTTTCAATGTCTGTGCTACTGGTGTTATATTTAGGTAGTGGTCTCCTGTGCCCAAACATTGAAGGCTACTTCCCACTTTCTCTTCTATCAGGTTCAGTGTGGTTGGATTTATATTGAGGTTTTCAATTCATTCGGACTTGAGGTTTGTGCATGGGGATAGATATAGATCTATTTGTGTTCTTCTACATGTTGATATCCAGTTATGCCAGCACCATTTGTTGAAGATTTTTTCCATTGTATAATTTTAGCTTCTTTCTAAAAAAAAAAAAAAAGAAAAAAAAAAAAAAAACAGATGTTCATAAGTGTGCTCATTAATACCCGGGTCTTCAATTTAATTCCTTTGGTCAACTTGTTTGTTTTTATGCCAATATCCAGCTGTTTTCATTACTGTAGCTCTATAATAGAGTTTGCCCTCAGAGGTGGTGATACCTCCAGAAGTTATTGTTCTGGGTTGCTTTGGCTGTCCTGGAATGCTTTTGTTTTTCCATATAAAGTTGATTATTGTTATTTCGAGGATCTATGGAGAATTGTGTTGGGATTTTGATGGGGATTGCATTGAATCTATACATTGCTTTTGGTAAGAGTGACATTTTTATTGTGTTGATCCTTCCTATCCAAAAGCATGGGAGATCTGTTCATTTTCTGATATCTTCTTCAATTTATTTGTTCAAAGACATAATTCTTATTGAACATATCTTTCACTTCTTTGGTCAGTATTACCCAATATATTTTAGGTTATATGTGGCTATTATGAATGGTGATGCTTCTCTGCTTCTTTCTCAGCCTCTTTATTATTTGTATATAGGAGGGCTACTGTTATTTTTTGAGTTAATCTTGTATCCTCCCACATTACTGAAAGTGATTATCAGCTGTAGAAGTTCCCTGGTAGAATTTTTGGGGTCATGTATGTGTACTATGTTCTCATCTGTGAATAGCAAAAGTTTGACTTCTTCCTTTCCAATTTAAATCCCATTGATCTACTTTTGCTGTCCTTTGCTCTAGCTAGAAATTCAAGAACTATGTTGAATAGATATGGAAAGAATGGACAGCCTTGACTTGTTCCTGATTTTAGTGGAATTGCCTTGAGTTTTTCTCCATTTAATTTGATGTTGGCTGTCGACTTGCTGTGAATTGTTTTTATTATGTTTAGATACATTCCTTGCATTCCTGATTTCTCCAAGTCCTTCATCTTAAAGGGTGGTTAGATTTTGTTGAATGCTTTTTCAGCATCTAATGAGATGATCTTATTTCTTTTCTTTCAGTTTATTTATTTGGTGGATTGCATTGATAGATTTTCATAAGTTGAACGATCCCTGCATCTCTGTGATAAAGCCAATTTGATCATGGTCGATGATTTTTTTTTTTATTTGATGTGTTCTTGGATTCGGTTCCCCAGCATTTTATTGAGCATTTTTCATCAATGTTCATGAGGAAGGTTGGTCTGTAACTCTCTTTTTTGATTGATTCTTTTGTAGTTTTGGTATCAGGGTAACTGTAGCCTCTGAAAAAGAGTTTGACAATGCTCCTTATTTTTCCATTTTGTGAAAAAAATTAAGACCATAGGTATTTAGCTCTTCTTTGAAGTTCTGGTAGATTTCTGCACTGAAACCATAGGCCCATGGGCTTTTTTTGTTTGATGATTGTTTCTATTTCCTTGCAGTTAATAGGTCTACTTAAATTGTTCATCTGGTCTTGATTTAATTTTGGTATGTGGTGCCTATCCAGAAAATTGTCCATTTCCTTTACATTTTCCAATCTTTGGAGTACAGTTTTTTGTAGTAAGACCTAATGATTCTCTGGATTTTTTAGGGTCTGTTGTTATGCCCTCCTTTTCATTTCTGATTTTGTCAATTTGGATGTTCTCTCTCTGTTTTTTTTTATTGGTTTGGATAAAATTTTGTTTATCTTGTTGATTTTCTCAAACAACCAGATCTTTGTTTCATTGATTTTTTTGTATTGTTTTCTTTGTTTCTATTTTATTGGTTTCAGCTTTCCAATTTGGTTATTTCCTGTCTTCTATTCATCCTGGATCAGTCTGCTTCTTTTGTTTCGAGCTTTCAAGTGTGCTGTTAAGTCGATAGTGTAAGATTTCTTTTTTGCTTTCTCTTAGTATCTGCAAGAAACTTCATTTTTCATTTCGCCTCTGATTTTAGAGCAGGATAGAGCTACATTTCAGCTCTAATAACAAATCTTGGGAGTTAATGTGAGCAAAAATAAGCAAATATTTTTATGAAATTTTAAATTTTTATGAAGACATTCTTTTCCTAACACACCTTGATTTGCTTGGAGAATTTTATCATATTCCACTTGTCTTTATGGGTTTAATTCTTAGATCTCTAGTGACTGTTCACAATATCTTTTAGATAAAATTTTAATTAGTTAATACTATTGAAATCTTAATACATAACGGATCTGGGCATGTTGCTGCTATATGCAAAATTCCATCAAAATCTTTTTAAAAATACATGAAATCACCCCCATTTTTAGAAGCGTGAACTATGAGGTTACCTAAGTGAAAAAAACATCAGCGGTCTGAAAATCCCTAAGATATTTGCCAAATATCAATATCCCTTTTTGTTTGTTTGTTTGTTTGTTTGAGAAAGGGTTTCTCTGTGTAGTCCCAGCTGCCCTGGAACTTACTCTGTAGAGTATGTTCACCTGGAACTTACAGAGATCCATCTGCCTCTGCCTTGCAGGTGCTGGGACTAAAAGCATGCACCACCACATTTTTCACAATTTCTTAATTACTCTTCAATAGAAATGACTATACTACATAAAGTGTATTAAATACTTTCCTCTAACTTCCACACTCACAGGATACATAAAGAGCATGGGTGAGTCTTCTTAATTTAGTGACTTTGTGCAAAGTGCTATATTGTCTTCAGTCTGATTGGATTTCTCTCATTCTTACTCCTGCTGTGGCAATGGGGGAAGCTTCTGACATGCAGGAGGTGTTCTTAAGGTCTTCAGCCTCCATCAGCTTGACTCCATGAAGCCTTATGTACACGGAACCAATCCCCTCCTTTAAAATGTGTTTGAGATTTGGGGTGAGGGTATACTCAATTTTGAAGCTAATATGGTATTTCCACAAACTCATCTTTCCCTGAAAAAAAAAAACAATAATATGAAAAATAATGTGAGAGCTTGCATTGATTGCAATATATGCTACATTAACATATTTTCCATATAACTTTCAGTTGACAATATCACATATGAAAGTTTATTTAAAGGGCCCGAGGATTCTAAATTAAATTAATACATTTTCAAAAACCTTAAGTATAATATTGGCAATTAGAACTTTTAGATACTATTTAGAAAATAACATTTTTCCTTTTAATCTAAGAGGATTCTAATTCTGCTGAAAGTTTTACATAGTAGAAGGAAAAGGTAAAATGATATTCTCGACTTTATTATGATTCTTTTAATTATATTGACTTTATTTTCTCTTATTATAGCCTACTGGCCTGTCAAAAATGTGGGAAAGACAATTTCAAATGCTGGTGACTAGTACAGGGGAATTGGGAGATGCTTCTGATGATAATGGGTTAGTCCTTACCCTCTCCCATAGAGAGTGTGCTTAAAGCCTAACTTCTCCAGCAGAGTGTGTGTCTCAAAAAGCAGCAGTAAGTGAACGGAAATATCATAAAACTGACCTATGCAGATAGGTACTCTAGTAAAATTACGTCAACAACATTCCCTGTGTCTTTGGTTCTAGCATCCAGGAAGTACAATTGTTTAAATGGCCTAAGGCAAGTCGTTAACATCCGAGACTCTATTTGCTAAAATTTAAGGAATTTAGGGAGATGAAATGAAATATTTTCTAATTGTAATATTCTGAAAATCTCTAAATTTGTACTCAGCATTTAAAAGTACCATGCATTCTTAACAAATCATAAATCTGAGCACCTTATCTATACTTCCTAAAATTCAGTGTCTTTATTGTGATGATGGCAATATATGAAATAAGGTTACAATGTAAATTAAACCAGGGGAACTAAAAGAATAGAATTCTGCCTGGCACGTTAATCTTAATAAACAACACACATTATTTTGTGAATAAACAATATATGTGCTCAAGATTATTTGTGTCCTCAAAGAAAATCTACCAAAGTCTTCTCTTAAGCATGATCAAATTAGAAATGAGCAATATCAATGCTTCATCAATGTAGTCATACATTTTGTAATCAATCAAATTTTGTCCTTAAGGACTAGCTGTATAATTATTCAGACTTGTCTCCTTATGGAGGAGTCTGGTTTGACTGTTCTCTTCAGAGTGAATTTGACTTGAATATTAGCATACTTGGTATCATACTGACATTTACCTATTTCCCTTATAGTTGTCTATGATTATTATAATACTGTAATGAAAGCAATTTTTAATTTAAAAAAATCACCTTTTGCTTCTGCAAAGGATCACCTACCTAGCCATGACACTGGTCTCCCAGTATCTAAAAATATTCAGCAATGGAGAAATATATGCAAAGTTGGAATGAATCCATTACCCTAAAATCAGAAAAACAACTGATCTGTTACCAGGGAAAAGAAAAGAATTATAACAAAATAAAACTTGGACACTAAGAAAAGTACATGTCAAAATGAAATGTTCACATAAATTTTGGTTCTTTCAAATTTGTGAAGATTCAGCAAAGAGTAATTAGATCTGGCAGATAAATAAAAATAAGAAGATACACCATGATGATAGTGATGGAACCAGGCAAGAAAACTCTTGAGAAAAGAGGAGTATTGTGAGCAAAACCCTTCTCTGGTCTCCTACTTTAAGGTAATGTGAATGACCTTTCTCTTATGAACATGGAGGAAACTTGTTTATTTCCTTTTTAAAACATTTATTTACTCTTCTGTCATATACTACATCCCAACAACAGTTTCCCCTCTCCATAATATCACAGCCCCCACCTCTGCTCTTTCCTCAATTCACTCCTCCATTTCTCTTCAGAAAAGAGTGGCAAAGCTTCCAATGTTGGGACTGGGTTACCAACACATCTCCAAACCTGTCCACTTACAATTTGTCCTACCTGCAAGACATGCTGGGTCAATGGTTGCCGCACAAGCGCAGTAAGAGCCAAGTCCGAGTGAGGGACGTCAGATTAATGGAACACACATTCTGGATGCTGCAGAATCAGAAGCCTTTATTGTAAATCACCAAGGGGGTTTTATACCTAACGCAGACAGGTAAACCAACAGGATGGAGACCTCATCGCTGGATCCTTGGGTTAGGGCCAAGGCAATGTGTACTTAGGAAGCAGGGTTGATAAACAACTCTGAGAGCATGGAACTTGCAAGTTCTCAGAAACCCAGAAACAACAAGGGCAAGAAAGGTCACAGACAGGGGAGGTGAGTAGAAAGGCCAGGACTCCATTAGGTCCCAACAAATGGTCACACAGAACTGATGGAAG
This sequence comes from Alexandromys fortis, assembly GCF_014885135.2. Taxonomy (NCBI): domain Eukaryota; kingdom Metazoa; phylum Chordata; class Mammalia; order Rodentia; family Cricetidae; genus Alexandromys; species Alexandromys fortis. The sequence goes on from NW_026067957.1 coordinate 34,573, forward strand.
TGGCCAACGAATGACTGGTCCAACTTGAGGACCACACCACTCGAAAGAGGCCACACCTAACACCGAATGGAGGGAGGGCCAATAACAAGAGGCCACATAGTCTAGAGACATAGGATAGAACCAAACGTGACTAGCAAACACACACATACACAAAAACCAAAAAACTCAAAAAACAAAAACAAAGAAAGGCAATGAAATTATTCTGGAGTCTAACATAATTATCATCAGAGTTAATTCATCCAGCAGCTGATTATGATAGATGATTATGATAGACTCCAGAAAAAAAATTTAGACACAGAGAATCACAGTCAAACAGGCAGAGCTGGGAAATCTGTAATAGATTGGGAGAAAGATTGTAAGAGCCAGAGGGGTTGAGGACACCGCAAGAACAGGACCTGCTAAATCAGCTAAGCAGGGCTTTTAGGGGTTCACAGTGGCTGACCCCACAAGCAGTGAGGCTGTGGGGGTGTACACTAGGTCTTATTCATATATGCTATGGCTGTGCGGCTTGGTGTTCTTTTCTCTGACTCTTTCCTGCTCTTCATACCCTTTTCCTTCTATTGGGTTGCCTCATCCAGCTTTGATATGTATCTAATGTTTATTTCTTTTTACAAAAATGGCTTTTCTCAAATGATCTCAAGTGAATCCTATATTTTTTTAACTGTAAGTGTGTGTTTTACTTAGAAAGTATTCATGGTATCTAAAACTATTCTTTCTTCCTTTATCTCATAAGAGGAGAAAACATTTAGGAAAAGATTTATGGAAATAAAATTTAAGAAAATAAACCCAAGTTACACACACACACATCAAGGTTTCTATTTCTTATGCTATGCTATCTAATTAACTAGTCATCAAGTCAACAGTGCCTCACACAATTTCCTATGCCTAAGAAGATCTTAAGACCTTTCTCTAGGGAAAAGAGAAGGACACTCTGTTGACTATGTCATGGGTGACCTTTGTTTTATAGTGAGATGTTAACAATAGGGAAAAGCAAAAGAAACTTTGGTAAGGTATTTTTATAATTAAAGGAGGTAACCAACTGACAATGTCACTTCTTTCCCACAACCCTAGCTTCCTTGGGTACTCTTTATTTCGGCTGAGGCCTGCCTGTCTCTTTCACAGTGACACCAGCATTTGACATATCCAGGGGAGATGAGGCTAGAATCTGAGCCAAGATGCTAATTATAAAGAAGATGAAAGGATGCTAAAATTGGCTTGAGAACAAAAGCAAGTGACTGTTCTTTTAAAAATCAGCTTTAACATTTGATCTTAATTGTCTAAGAACATTGTAAAATAACACTGTATAAAGGAATAGTAAGCATGGCTAAGAAGGTGCTGGCCAAAAATAATATCATGTTAAGTCAAAAAACTAGATCACTCCTCATATTCTTAACCCTTTGTTTACCAAGTTTTTGCTTAGTTTAAGTATTTATAACATTTATGGAAATAATTGTCATATAAGGTTCTATTCCTTGCCTGTGGAGGTAGGATGAGTCTCATTTTAATCAAACATATACTAAGTTTAGCATACAAAAGGTTGTCTCCCTCCGACTTCATATTGTTTTGTTGCTTTTGGTTTGTTTGTGGTACTGGCATTGAAGATGCTAGGCAAGCACCACCCAGCATTTCCAGGAACATATTCTTAGCCACATTTTTCATAATATAGTTCCTCTTCTCAGTATGCCTTGATGGGAAAAGCTCAATAGGTTCATTATTATTTCACTATGTAACAAACTGGATTCCAGTTGAGCATTTAAGGTGGATCCTCCTCCCTAAGCATCAGAAATCATTTTAGCTTCCACATTTCATTGTATGTCAAGATTTTTATCAGCCTTGAAGAACATTCAAGTCTAAGAAACACTTTCCTGCACTGGAGACAAATCTAGTACTGACTGTTTACTATCAAACCACCCTGAATGTTGTTAAATCTCCTCAATACCTATGATATGAATAATACAACTACAAGAATCAATATCAAAGGCTCTTGGAGTATATTTTTCCCTAAAAGCTTATATATGTTTAACTCTTATAAGCAATCTCAAAGTCTAATTTTCCAGGTGTTGAGTAATAGGTAGTGTGGTAGATATAGTCGTCCAAGGGAGACAGAGGATTTTGAATTTTGCTAAATGAATTCAAAGTATCCTGTACTATCAGATGCCCCAGAGAAAGCATTCCCTTTGTTCCAATTCCCTAAATTATTCCTGGGTAAATCTGGGCAGTTTTCCAATTCATGAATATTTTCCTGCAGCAAGGACTGATAGTTATAAATGCATTCCTGGGTGCCAGACTCTCTGCTTTGGCAGAAGCCCCAGAGTAAGCAGCTTTGTGTTCAGGAAATCAAGTTCTCAATCTGGGAAGGTCAAACCCTGATGAACTACAAAGTCACTTTTCAGTCAAGCTGGCTTGTTCCAATTTAGGCAGCAATGGCAAGCGCACACACCAACAACACCGCTATTAAAAAAAGTTGGACTCATTTAGCAGCTGTGGTAAACCTGAGAGGCTGATTCAAATAAACAAAACACCAGAGACCATGGAGAACAAGTGTTCACACCTGGTAACAGCTGTGTGGGTTTGCTGCACCAGGTGTGCTATGTAAACTCAACACAGGGCTGCATTTATCACTGATTAAAAGTTATCAAAATGCATCATGAAGACTATTCTTCTGGCAATTGTCACAAAGAGAGTAGGATGCTATTCGTCAAGGGCCTCAAATAAGCAGATTCATAAGCTAGAATCTTAAATCAACTAGAGATCCGATCAACAAGCATCTTATAAAAACTCTGTACAGTGAAAAATAACAAAAATAATGCCACAGGCCTGGGTTATTTCCACAACCCATTTATGTTTTATTTCAGGAAACCAATGACAAACTTTCTTAATGATAGTGATTTATTTTTCTTTCTTTCCTTTTTTTGTATTTTTTAATAACCAGAAGAGCTTAAAAGTGTTTAATAGCATTTTATATGAGATGATGAGGTAGTAACTGGTGATTAAAATGTTTTGACGCCAATCAGACTCAAAACTTGGCAAATATTATACACAGAGTTTAATGGTCAGAGGGACTCTGGGCTGTATTTTAAAGGGGTAGTTAGATAATTAATGTTCCCACTGCTATAAAACAACTCAAGAAACTGACTAAACTGTCTAACACATTAACCCCATGCTTTTATAGAAAATCTTCTTTATGTCACTGATAAACCTCTACACAATTATTTCTATTGATGAGGAACCTACAGCTTTACTAAGAATGTATTTCATTCCTGTAGTCCATGTATTCCTCTATTAAATGTTATTACTCTTTTAACTATTTACTATTTGTTCCATACGATATTACTATTTCATACCCTGTGGTTTCCTGTTCAGTTAATATAATGCTATTATGTGCATATTTTCATGGCTAACCATTTGGTACTGGATAGCCAACTGGTCACTATCTCATATTCACATGTGTAGTATGATTACTTAAATCCCAGAGACAGATATTAGGGTTCAACCTGAACATGCCAGAGCTGCTTACAAACTAATCACTCAGAGTCTTAACATTAACTATAATTGTTTGTCTGATGGCTCAGGCTTATTACCAGCTAGCTCTTTCATATAAATTAACCCATTTCTATTCATCTCTGTATTGCCACATGGCCTGTGACTTGCCAGTAATGCTCTGGTGTCTTACTCCTCCAGGCAGCTTCTTTCTTCCTATATTTAGTCTGACTTTCCTGCCTACCTATATTCTGCTCTGCCATAGGGAATTTTAAAGAACCTCTCAATATAGTTACTGATTCACAATATGCAGAAAGAGTTGTCTTTCATATTGGAACCACTGAATTTATACTAGATGATACAGATTTGACTTCATTATTCATTCAGGTGCAAGACATAATCAGGAATAGGCTTTGTCCTATATACATAACACACATCCTATCCCATATTGGTCTGCCAGGTCCTCTAACAAAAGTTAATGCAGAAATTGATCGATTATTAATTGGAAGTGTGTTGCAGTCCTCTGAGTTTCATAACAACATCATGTCAATAGCAAAGAATTAAAAAAAGAGTTTCATATTGCATGGCAACAAGCTAAGGAAATTATAAAGAGATATCCTTCTTGCTCTTTCTATAATCAAACACTGTTGCCTGCACAGAGTAAACCAAAGAATACTCAAAGGAATGAAATCTATCAAATGGATGTGCTTCACTTTGAAGAATTTGGTAAATTAAAATATGTGCACCACACCATAGACACGTACTCAGGTTTTCAATGGGCAACTGCCTTGAGTTCAGAAAAGGCTGATTCAGTAATCACACATTTTTTTTTTGAACTTATAGGCATCATAGGCATTCCTGCATAAAGACAGACAATGGTCTGGCATATGTATCTAAGAAAATGAAATTTTTTTTGTTTATTATAATCTAAAGCACATTACAGGTATACCAAATAATCATATAGGCCAAGCAGTTATTGAAAGCTCAAATTGTACTATAAAGGATATGCTAAACAAACAAAGGGATGGAAAATACTTCTAAAAATAGATTGCATAATGCATTATTAACCTTGAATTTCCTTTTTTTTTTTTTTTCTTTTTGACGGGGTTTCTCTTTAGCATTACAGCCTGTCCTGGAACTAGCTCTTGTACACCAGGCTGGTGTCAAATTCACAGAGATCCGCCCGCCTTTGCCTTCTGAGTGCTGGGATTAAAGGTGTGCACCACCACCACCCAGCTAACCCTGAATTTTCTTAACATTAATGAGAAAGGAACAACAGCTGCAGAGAGGCATTGGATAATGGGAAAAAAAAAAACCTTCTGAATTAAATTGACCAATTTATTTCAAGGATGTGTTGACCTCACAATGGAAACCAGGAGATGTGCTACCTTGGTGAAGGGGTTTTGCTCTTGTTTCCACAGAAGAAGAAAAACTATGGATACAAAAATTAATAAAGGTTTGCCTTGAAAAGGAGAAACCTCTTAAAAAAGAGAAATGACAGCTTAACCACAATGGTAACAACCATACAGGTGGTAAGGAAAGCATAAAGGGTTGGGGCAGGTTTCTGCTCTTATCTTTACAGGAAAATACACATCTTCAAAAATTCAAGAGACCCTGGATGTTTAAATACTGACAGAAGGAAAAATAACTATCCACTAAGGATCATCTAGAGAAAGAAATATGAATTATGAGGTCAGGTACTGGATACACATACATTTAAACACATACACACATAAACATAAATATTTATAAATATAAATATATTGAGTTGGTTTTGGAGTTGGACAATGCCTCTGTTCTTTTTCTAAATCCAAGCTTGTTGTTAAAAGAAACATTCAGAGTTTCTGTCTCATATTGGGAGCCATCTGGTATGGGACAGAAGGAAGACTTGAGGAAGTATTTTACTTTCTCCATGTCTATTTTGTCTATATTGTATTCTTTATTGAATATATGTCTCTATGAGTAATATTTAAGTTTTCCACAATGAACAATAAATTTTTTACAGATCCTTTTTCTGCAGTAATCTTTGAAGTTTCCAGGAAGAAGATGGGTCCCCTCAGCAATAACTCCATCTTGTTGAGATGACATCATGATGCTGATAGTGCTACTATAAGACTGTATTTTCTGGGAGGGACGGGGGTACCAGCTGCTGAAATGATGTACCTTCTCATTTGGCCAGAACTCCAAATAAGAATTTTGGCAAAAACCCTATTGACTCAGAAATTGTTTGCAACTATAGTAGACAGTAATTTTGAAACTTAACCATCATCACTTTACTTTTTTAGGATCCCATAAAGAAAGCATAACACCCTTGACAGCAGGAAGCAATTCTAGAGCACAATGCCTCCTCCCAATAAAAAAAAATTGTCCTCATGTTGAAGTAGGAGCAGCGGCGCTGCATCCCCAGCACCCGGCCTCCTGCATGGCTAGCTTATGCCCAGAAATAATTACACGGAAACTGTATTCTTTCAAACACTGCCTGGCCCGGCTAGTTCCAGTTTCTTATTGGCTAGCTCTTACATATTGTTCTAACCCATTTCTAATATTCTGTGTAGCCCACGAGCTGGCTTACCAGGGAGGATCTTAACCTGCATCTGTCTGGAGCGGGAGAATCATGGCAACTCTTCACTAAACTTCTTTTTCCCAGCATTCTCCTCTGTCTACTCCGCCTACCTAATTTTCTGTCCTATGAGGGCCGAGGCAGTTTCTTTATTATTAACCAATGAAATCAACAGATAAAATACAAGACCCACCTCCATCATCCTCAGGGTTGGGAATACTGTTTAGGGGTTGTTGATTGTTACTTGTTGTTGATTGTTACTTGTATCAGGTAGAGGGTTGGGGTGGAAACTATATTTGCTTAAAAAATGAGAAGGATAAACCCTGACTGCTCTTGGGACTGGAGAGGGAGGGGGAGGTAGATGGGAGGATGGGAAGAGGTGGAAATTTTTAATAAGTAAATAAAAAAATACAAACAAATAACAAGTAAAAACTAAAACAAAATGAGAAGGATAAAATACTGGGTAATAGAGTGAACACTTGTGAGCTATTATTTATGGGTAATTTACATTAATATAGTTTTTATATATTGATACAAGTTCAAATTATATTTGTTATTTCTTTTTACAATTTTTGTGCATCTATGCAGTTATTCTGTCAGATTGTATACAAGCATGTTTCTACTTCATTTTAGGACATTTTGTATGTTGATACAACCTTTAGGATATATTTTCATAATTTCCTATATTATTCTTACCTCTAAACAAGATACTTATACATTGTTTACTTTTTGAGATAATTGTACTCATTTGCTGCACATTTGTTTACAGATTATTTAATGTTATGACACAAAGTCTTAGTCTTTAAGTTATATATTATACATGTATTAAATATTAGGTCAATGGTTGTTCATGTTTGTTATGCATACAGTCAGATTAATTAGGTTCTTTAGATACATATTGTATTCTGTCTAGATAACAATCGTCAACCACTTCAAGGATCTGTAGAACATGGCATTTAAGGAACTTAGGATTCTGTTGACATGAGACATGATTGCTCCTGACAAAACCAATCATTTCACAAGGGAATGTTGAGAACCAAAGACACTCCACTCAGAGTTTGTTTTCTTTTTTGGCACATTTGGCATTTGGGCAAGGAATTTCCCATGCCTCAACCACTGACAAATTACATGGTATCTGGAAATGGATTAGGACACAAGGAAAAAGACTGTCAAATCTTGCGAAGGTAGGGTAAGACGGTTCTGAAAATTTTCCTGCCTCTGAAAATGGTCTTTCAGTTATGCTAGGCCTTAGCCAAAGTTGGTTGCTTCAACATTACAAATGAGACTTCGGATGATTGCTTAGGTAGCTAATTGTCTCTGTCATATATTGCTCGCTTTGGAAGCTGCTTGATTGCACTTCTTGCCTGCTCAAGTAATATTACTTCCCTCTCAGGCCTTCAATGGGGTTGAAGATTAGATAAGTGTAGCTACATTCCTCTTATGATTTAGCTAAGTTTATTTATGATACATGATTTAGATTCTTTGAAGTAGAATGTTTATTAAAATATTTGTCATTTGTTCCTTTCTTAATATTGCTCATGTTGTTTGCAATTTTATACTTGACAACTGATCCTACTGTGTATAGTTTTTATTGGATTTGGATCACTCTTGTTTAGACAAAAATGGGATATGATGGGGAAAGCCTTGTTAACCAATAATTTTTAAGAGGTCAATCTTAGTTAAGGCATGGCTTGGCTGGGACCCAGGTAACAAGGTGTGCACCTCTGTGTATCTTCCCCTGTGGTCGAGGAGAGCCTGGATCTTCCATTCCTGTTTCGTGAGTTTTTCCCCTTATAATAAATAAAATATAATTGTTTTATCCTTAGATATCCTGGTTATTTTTACATATGCATCTATTTCTAAGTGTGCAAATATAATAAAAGCTGCTCAGTTAATATAATGTTATTCATGTGTATGTTTTCAGGGATAATCATTTGGTACTTGACAACCATTGGTGTGCTCTTCTCTAAGGAAAACGATTTCTCTCACTCTCAGCATCCATTAGCTGTCATTCTTTGTGTAAGGTTGAGGACTCTGGGCTGTGCCCCAGTTCACTTTGGCATGTCTATTGTAATTGTCCTTGCAAAGCATATGTGTAGACAATGATGCTGATACTTTTTGGGTGTAGCTTCTGACATTTCTAGGATGCACAAACTTACAGCAAACTCCCTGATTTTCCATATCTTGTATTTTTCCGACTCTTCAGCAATGCTCCATGAGTTTTAGGTGCAGGAGTTGTTTCCTGGAATCACTGTGGAAGTCACAAAAACCTTTTAACATAAACTCTGTGGTTTGAAAGGAGAGGGTTTAGAATAGTGGGTCTATATGAACTTTGCTAGAGATATTATGCTTTGATTAGAGTGTATCAGTGCAGTAAAGAATACAAAGCCATCTGTGTGGGGAAATGTCCTGGGACTAGTCCCTATGAGTACAGTCTCTTCACAGAACTGCTCTCAATTAAGGACTAGTATTGCTCTGTACTTCCATTTCTGTCTCTCAATTAATCCATATTTTCACATCCCTTTCAAAAATAAGTAATATAGCTAAGTATTCTAGAACTGACAGTTGCCAGAGGAAAGCATGCAATAAGATATCCTGGGATTTTCCTACTTCTTGAAATCTAAAATTTATTATGTGATTTTATATAAGGATCTTCAGTGCTTCTGGATTTTTGTTTCTTTACTTAGTCTTGCAACCAGACCCAATGAAGGCAAAAGTAATATTAAATATTAAAATCATGGTATTGATATTTAACTCATAATGAGAATAGTTTTCATATCTTCAAGTCTAAGTCTTTTTATTTCTTCAATCATTTATTCAAATTCTTTTATTAAAGTTTCTTATTTCATTATAATATCCCTCTAAATATTATTGTGGAAGTGTGTAGTATACTTTAAATTTTAATAGTATGAAGCTTATCCTTACCTTGCTTCTTTTCTTTAAAATCAAAAAACAGAAATTAAGTAAATTTAACTTTTTCCAACTTTTGGCTTATGTTGTGCATGCATGTAAAGATCCTAGACTCATTAACAGTTTAACGTGATATTTTTTGTCAATCATCAATTAAAACAGTATGACAGTGTCCTGGGATGAGTTTATTCTATGAAACAGTTCACATAAGAAATAATAATCTATCTCCTATGTGAGGAAACAATGTTCAATTCTATTCCTTATAGAGATTATATTTGAGACAGAAAGTAAGAATAAAAATTATGTGTAAAACATATTAATAGATTTTAATGGGAGAAATAAAGGGGCTCTGGTGTCTTGAGAGTCACAGGAGTTTGACAGTCTGCTCTGTGAGAATTGTAACAGTAACAGTTCAGTTAAGTTTTAATGAGGTGATAAGAACTGTATAAAAAATTGAGGTAAGGAGATGAACCAGGTTATTGAAATTACACTCAAACTTATCATAGAATAAATAATAACATGTGGCATATGTTCTATAGATCACCCTGTAAGGCAGATGTATCAGCTGGTGATGAAACATACGAAAGATAAATAAAAGGCATGGCCTTTCTTTGAGTTATTTGAGAAAAATAAGCATAATTTAGTTTTTCTATATAATTAGGTATTTATGAACTTTTGAATTTCAATATAGTTCTGAGTATTTGGGATTTTACATTATATTGCTACTATGTGCACTGAATGCACTGTACTTTCTCTTTTTAACGTGTTGTCCTACTTTGGAATGCATTTGGTATTAAACATTTATATGCCAACAGTTACCACTGGGGATCATGCATTGCATGATGATCGCAAAGTCAAATATGCTTGTAGAAATGGATCAAAGAAGCATTGGGAAAGTCATTGAATTTTCATAACCATGCTCACACAGAAACTCGCAGCGTGTGAACACATTCTGTCTCTTCACACATACATAAATGTGAATCACTTTTCAGGTTATTTTTTTTTTTTTTATTTTTCATCTTCATGATAAACTGGGAAAGCAATTAGACTTCAAAATTCCTATTTATCCAAGTTAAAAGTGTTAAATGCAGATGCAGGATATGTAGGCAATCTCTCTCTTTCACATGTGCACTCCCCCTTCAAGCTGATTCCTACAAAACACCTAACCAACTGTGTCAGAAAGGAAAGAGCCTATTCGAGATAGGAGCAAATCTTTCATACATTATCATCTCTCTGCCTTCTCTTGCCTAGCTAACCTAATTTGAGTCTGCCTTAGCCACTCACCTTTGACATGAAGCTTTCAGGTGGTGATTCTGTGAAGAAATTAGCTTTGATAATATAATTCTATCCATTGGATGTCTTGGCCTAGAGTATTTATCATCATTTAGGAAAGTGGTTGAAATGTCAGCTTTAGGATGGAAGTTGCAGGGATATGATGATATATGTTGAATCCCTTTGGTTGGCTTTACCTATGGCTTGAGCATAAAATGGATCACAGAAACCTTTCTTTTTTTTTTCCTTCTTCTTTCTTCACAGTGGTATTCAAAATTTATCTTTATCACTGAAACAATTCAGTTAGTAGCTCTTCAAGAACCAGAATATAGTCCTACTATCTATACCTTATCAATGTCTATTTATCTTTGTAAGTTGATTTCTATGTGAAGCTGAATGTAAATGGCAATGGTCCAAAGATTTTTATTAAAGGAAGGATTAAATAGATGTTGATTCCATTCTCATAATGCTTTCCTTCCGTATTTTTAAAAAAAAAAAATCTGACTCTCATTCTGAGCTTTGTAGAAATTACCATTTCAAATCTAGTTAAATAATTTAATTTGTAGATAAGCCATTAGAACAATAGGAAATCATTTACCAGTTCAAGCCTGTTGGTGTTGTCAGTAAACAGGTCAGCAGAATCTTTCTGCTAATGTTCCAGTATCAGGCATACTTTCACTCTTCACGGCCTAATGTTTTCTCTCTTTCTCCCTTCTAGTATAGCCTCAGAGTGAAGCAGAAATTTTTGATGCCTGCAGAATGGTGTCATGATGCCAGGACCTGTTTTACTGAATCTCTAGAAAAATATATGCCCTTATCCCTATGGGCTCACTTATTTCTCATCTTGTTATTGTCTCAAAAAGCATATAAGAAATGGATTAGCACCTGGACAGAAAGGTGGCTTTCCCCATCATCTCTTGTCATCCGGTGTGGCCCTTAACAAAATAGTCTTCCTAATTTAAAGTACTTATTTCCTTCAAACTATAAGATCTATCAAAAGACTGTGCTGGAAGAAACAGGTAATTACAGAAGTGGAGGTGTTCGTGGGGAAAGAGGTTGCAAACCAGTCTGAGATGTATTCTGGTCTGGATACTCATGAAAATGGAGGGCCAGCATAGTTTACCAGAGGAGAGGAAAAATAAAAAATTAGGTTTTTTTTTCAAGGACCACTACCAAAATCAACTTTCCTCAATATAACTATCATGGAAATCACTTTAACTTTCACGGAATGAATAACTTATTTCAAACTGCTGACCTGCTCCCCATATCCCTTCAAAATATTCAACCATTGGACAAAATATTCCAACAAGAGGGCTTTACGTGCACCCTCCCTTGGCTTTAAGCCAGACTTTATGTTTCTCCTGGGACGATTAAGCACATACCTACCTTTGCACCTGAGTCACCCAGATATTTTCATTCTTTATTCTCATAAATACTGCCTGCTTAAAACCCACATATTGGGCCATCCTTCTTGCCCTGCTCTGTCCTTCAGAAACTTGCTATTCTTATACATATGGAAGACAGGTCTCTTTTTTTTCCTTTTTTCTCTCTGTTAAACTACTTTGGTGGGTCATCTTGTCAAGGAAAAGCCCTTGAGATCATGGTTTTTAAGCTGATGGTGGTGGCACATGACTTTAATCCCAGAACCCAGGAAGGCGAGGGAGGAGGATTTCTGTGAGAGTGAAGCCAGCTTGGTCTATAGAGAATTCCAGGACAGCCAGGGTTACACAAAGAGATCGTTCTTGAGAGAAAAAAAAAAAATGTCCTTATCAAATCCCTTTCTATCCCTTCCCATTACATATCTGATATGATGACTTGACCGAATAGTCTCTACCTGTGTTTCTGCTCATTTTGTAATGAAAATTACCTAGAGAATTTACAAGAAACACCATAACCTTCACTTTCCCAGTCTTATCAATGTGTGAATAACTACTTAGTCTTAATGCTCAACCCACTTCTTTGCTTCTTTTCATTGAAGTTTCTTTACATGAGCACAAAAAAAAACTAGTCGCTTCCATCTTCATTGCTATCAACCTTTACCTATGTACTTTATAATATATGCATAACTTTGGATCACGTAGCACTACGCATTCCTCTATTAATTCCTATCCAAACCTGTAATTTTTGAAGGTACAAGATAAGCTCCACTTCCAGATTTCACCAAGCGTTCTCACTGTAACTGAAAAATATCTGATGCTTGGTATCATTAATAATAATTTACAGAACTTCCTCTTTTATACAATTGAATTGAAATAAAATTTCTGCCTTCAGAAATCTAGGATCATCTCACCTCTCTCATAAAGAACAACAGTCTTAATAAATACTCCTATTAAGCCAATGCGTATCATTTGGTTGGGATTTCAAAGCACTGTATCTGAAACTACAGAGGTTACCTCAGTAGGAAGAATTGAAGAATTGCCAGGGCACTCATGAAGCAATTCAGCAAGCAGTGAAGAAATTTCTCTTTCGAGTTTTAACAAAGAACATGCTGAGGTTACTGCACAGTGACAGATTGCAGTATTGATCTCTCAACAATCATCCTAGGAAATAAACATTTGATCACACAAAGAGTGGCATTCAAAAAATAAAGTTTAAAATAAGCGTGATAACAAAAGCTGTAACTATGGGAACACTCCGCTCCCAGAGATTTGAATTAAATTATGAAATCTCAGAGGAATTTTTTTTTATTATCCCTAACAAAAGGTGATGCTTAGCAAAAGAAATGACAGCTTGTAAGTTCTTAGACGTGTTTCACATGCAGGCCTGTCAGTCATATAGCCCCTCCATTAGGAGGAAAGATTAGTGATAAAATTCTGAGATAACACACAGACTCAGAAAATGGAGACTCAGCCATCCCTGTAGCCTGGCTATTTTCCAGTGGTCCTCAGAAAATATATTTCATCTCAAGTGCTAGAAAAATTAGTAAATGATGAGATAGATCCCTGTTCCTTGTGCTTTTGCAGGTAGAAATGCAAGAGTTACAGTATATTTCGAGACATGGCTCTGAAATAATTTGCATTTCAAATAAGAGCAGAATGTTATGGGGGAAAATTATATCCCCTTTGGCATGTTTCCAAGCTAAATTTGGGATACCAGAAAAATCTGAATAAATTATGAAGCCTACACAAAGTATCTTAGAAAGTGATTTAAACCTAGACTTCCCCCAGTTTTGATGCTTCCAAAAACCTACTTGACATCTTGACTTTTGTGGTGTAATGACATTCTGTAATGTTATTTTTAAATTACTGAAGTTTCTACATTAAAATAAGATCAGAAATTTTATTTAATAAAGAAATAATAAGCCAAAAGGTTGGGTCAAGCTTCAACTCTCAACATAGATGAAGAAATAATAATCTTTAGAAATATTTGACTTAAGAATACTTCTCCCACCACCCTCCTTCCCTCCCTCTCTCCCTCCCCTTCTCTATGCTAATAGGGAACATGAAGGCCAAAATGGACAAGTTAGGTAGGAACAGAGAGGTGGAGCAACAAAAGAGATGTCTTAATAGAAGGAGCCATTTTATCATCAGAGAGAAAGCAGGTGCTAAGGAAATTCCCAGGAATCCACACAAATGACCCTAACTAAGACTCCTAGCAGAGTGAAGAAGGTGCCTGAACTGACCTTTCCCTATAATCAGATTAGTGACTATCTTAATTGTCATCATTAAACTTACATCTAGTACCTGATGAGAACAGATGCCGTGATCCACAAACAAGCACTGGACTGAGCTCCTGGAGCTTAGTTGAAGAGAGGAAAGGGAGATCAAATGAGCAAGGGTGGTCAAGCTCATGACTGGGAAAACGACGGAGACAGCTGACTCAAGATAGTAGGAAATCATGGATACTGGACTAACAGCTGTGGATCCTGCATGGAATCGAACTAAGCCCTCTGAATGTGATAGTTATGAGGCTTGATTTGTTTGGCAGTTTTTAGGAAGTGGGACCAGGACTTATCCTAAGTACCTGAACTGTCTTTTTGGAGCCCATTCCCTATGGTGGGTTAAATTACTCAGCCAGATACAGGGAGGAGGGCTTGGTCCTCCCTCAACTTGGTATACCAGACTTTGTTGACTCCCCTAGGGAGGCCTTAACTCCTCTGAGGAGTGAATGGGAGGTAGCCTGGGCAGAGGCTTGGGTCAGGAGAAGTAGAGGAAGTGCAAACTGGGGCTAGTATGTAAAGTTAAAATATTTTAAATTAAAAAAAAGAAGAAGAACTAAAAGAACTTGAATATATGCATATGTACAGGAGGTAATGTGATTAAACTCTGGGTTTCTCTGGTTCAGGACAAATTATTCAATCTATGTCTATGTAGGGATTGTCTCCAGAGATGGTTCAACACTTAAGAGCATGCACTGTTCCTTCAGAGGACTTGTGTTTACTTTCTGGAACCCAAATTCCAGAGATGCAGGGATGGTACAACATAAGAAAATGAGTCAGTGTAATCCACCATGTAAATAAATTAGGAAAACAAAACCTGAACATCTCATTAGATTCTAAAAAAAAGCCTTCAACAAAATTCAAATCCTTTTGCTTAAAAGTACCTGCTGCTTCAGTTCCAGAGTGATCATACCCTCTGACATCTAGAAACAATTGAATTGATATTTATCTCCCAATACAAGGCACTCCCCCCCTCCTCTCTCTCATTGGAAGCCCCACATGGAGGGCCATCTTTCAGCTTCCAGCCTCAACTGGTTCGGTTTATAAGTTCCAGGGTAGGGGTGTGTGAATTAGAAATGTTAGGTAGAAAAAAACAGAGGCACAACACACACACACACACACACACACACACACACACACAAGATACAGAATAGAGACAGTGGGCAACTCAGTTAATACTGAATCAGCCTGGTTTTATTTCTCATGATATTTAAATACTGGAAGCCAAGCAGGGGGAAGAAAACAAGACTTCTCTACTATGTTACAAACAATGTAATTACCATTTTAATACCCAGAACACCAAGTAACCACACCTTAGGTCAAGACATCCCTTCAGTAGGCACACCTGAAGTCAAACTTCCTATCAATAAACTTGAAGGAGCAAGAAAAGGCCTGAACTCTCTAATCTTAATGGGTCCTCTTCTATGGACTCTAACACTTTCTCCCTCTTCCCTCTTTCTCCTGCTCTCCCCTCTCTTCTTCCCTCCCTCCCCCTCTCTCTCACAAACACACACACACACACACACACACACACATGGGGGGAGGAGAGAGAGAGAGAATAAATCATTAAAATATATGCAAACATTTCTCCTCATTGAGTTAAGGTATTATTCCAGAGTGTTTAGGCTTGTTTATCCTGAGATATTAAACAGCTACTATCAGCATTCATTCCTTCTGTAAATATTGGCATGCAGTTTACGTGGAAGACTCTGTGCCTCTTTTTCTACTTTTGCTCTTTACTTTGCTCTTCTGCTGATCAGTTCTTGCTCTCTTAATTTTAAAGAATAATCATAGGAATGAAATGTACCCAGTCACAAAGAAAGAAGAGTTGCCTGAATACCAAGGAAGGGCACTCCTTAACTTCAGTCTTGCTCATACCACTGAATGTGGCATAGTCATTTTATTTTTCTTTCTTTTCTTTCTCTGTTCTGTATTTATCTTGACTGGGGTTGAGATTTGTCTTCTGTTTTTGTTTGTTTGGTTGTTGTTTGGTTGGTCTGAGTGTTATTCCTTGAGAGAGACCACAGTGGCTGTGCTGGTGGAAGCAAAGACTATTAGTAGCTAAATGTTCTTCCCAAGAGTGAACTGTCAATGTAAAAGCCAGGGCTCATCTAAAGGACAGCTACAGAGCTGTTATCTGTTTACATGGTGCATACTTCTAAAGCATTTTCAGATAGACCCATCTTTTAAAATTAAATAAATGATACAGCTTTTAAAACTTTTTCTTATCTTAATTATTAAAAGAGCAGGCAAGATCGCTAAATGGGTAAAGCTTTGCAGATAATACTGATAATCTGAGTTCCAATCCTAGGACCCACATGGTAGAGGAGAGAACTAGCTCTAGCAACTCTTCATTTGACCTCTAAAGGGTCACTGTGTCATATGAACACACACACACACACACTATCTATCTATCTATCTATCTATCTATCTATCTATCTATCTATCTATATAAATGTATTAAAGTAAATAATGATTGAAATTGTCAAGTATTATAACTGTCAGATGGTCACCATGATGCAGTATATAGACACACTGAAACCCAATGACACACATGTATTCACAGATATACCCACATGTACACAATATTTTTTTCCTCACTTATTTTGAAAAGTCGTGAATGACAATGTGTGTGCATGTGTGTTTATTTCAAAGTCATCCAGGATTATAAACAGAATGAGAAAAATGTTTTCTGTCACCTAATGTAAATTGCTCAATTCACTGTTGCATACTCTGCTTGAGACAATATCACATTCAGAATAACATATATGAGGTACCTGTTCTGTAAATTAATGAAGGAATTCTATCTCTGGGGCTGTCAATTACTTTCAGTCTTGCTAAATTCATTTGAAAATCAATCTGTTTTCCAGGCATGGGTTATTTGTCTGAGTAAACGGAAACATTTTGCTTAACAGACACTGTTCTGATTGTGGCTGCCACCCGAGCTACCTCATCAACGGTGTGCTATGTAGCAACATGTTTTCAGCTTCTTTACATCTGATGAAAATTAGAATGATCTATTTCTCCCATGATAAACACTTTACCTACCATTTCAACTCCAAATAAAAAAAAATCACGCTTACAGAGATACCTCAAAACCTGTAACCAAAACAATATTGGCATTGTGTGTTTTTCTATATTATATTGAAAATGATTTCTCATTTCCTACTGCTCATGAGCTCAAAGAGTGTCCTTTATCTGTCACAACAGTTTGTCCATGTGTATGAAATCAATCAGCCATGTATTTGATCCTATGACACTTTAATTAAAATATGATACCTCCCCCTAAACTTTTTTTAGGGTTTAATGCTAAATATCAGAGAAGCAGAGCACCCAGCCACTAGAGAGTTCTTACATCTACCAATGCTTATACCAAAGGCGTGATCCTCTCTTCAGACTGCCTTCTCAGACTGCATTTTCTGACTGAAGCCTTAGACTGCATCTCCACCAAAACCTCAGACTGCACTGAGCTCCTGTCTCCTCCTGCCTTATCTTTCTCTCTCTGCCCAGTCTTGTCACTTCTGTCTCTACCTCCCTAGTGCTGGGGGATTAAAGGTATATGATTCCAAGCACTGGGATCACCTTTGTGTGAGCTGTTTCTCTTTCTGATATATTCAATCTCATGTATCCCAGGGTGGACTTGAACTAACAGAGATTCCTCTCCCTCTCCCTCTCGAGTCTCGAGTCCTAGTATTAAAGGTGTGTGTCACCACTTACTGGCCTCTAGTGACTTAGTTCTGCCCTCTGATCTTCAAGTAAGCTTTACTTGTTAGGTCAAAAACAAAATATCACTACAGAGAATCACTGCTCTAGGCATTGCAAACTGTCTCCAGGGACGCAGCTGCTTGAGAAACTGTTCTAGTCACTGGAAACACAGACCTTTGTGAGGAAGTGAAGGAAAAGGAACTTCTAAGTACGTTATTGAAATAGCTCCAAACAATGACAATTTATTAAGAACTCACTATGTGTTGAGAACTTGTGTATGTTAACATTCACCATTCTAATCAGCAGTCACTGTAACATTCAATAAAATAATGCTACAAATGAAACTATTGGGATTCAAAAACAAAGTGAATTTTCACACTGAAGATTATGTAAATCTAACAGACACACCTAAAGCTAAACATGGCTCACAGGGGAAAGATAGACCTGACTGTAATTGTAAAAGAATGCACACATCTCTCAGAAACCATATTTGGAAAGTAGCTGGCAAATGGGCCAAAGTGTCATGATGCTTCCTCTCCAGTGACAGCATCAGGTCTTTTCATTCCTGCATCTTTCATGGATAGCAACTTCCCTTCACCTCAACCAAGTCCAGACAAAACTAATGGTATTCTTTTTCCACCTCTGTCACCCTAAACTAGAAATGAAGAGATATATAAATTCTCTGCTAAAACATATCTTACTGGTCTGTAGCAAACATCATAATATATTAACCACATTAAATTAAATCCAAATGCATGCTCATTCAAATATTTCTAGAAATATTCCATAAAACATTCTTATATTTTTGATTGTTTATGGCAGGTAGTTGGTGCCAATGAAGAAAACAAAAACTGACTACACTGCCTTTCTCATCTCATAGATGCCCTTGTATTAAAAATACAGATACTATTTGGATGGCTAAGTTTATCATATTGATTATTTATTTAATCCTTTAAAGAAAATGCACCATCCTCTATTCTAATCAATGACATTTTGCTATATGCTAATAATATATCCTTATGAAATTTATTGATTGGACTCTTCTCTATAATAAAAACTTGAGGACTAAGGTACAACTGTTTGTAGAGAGTTTTCCGAGCACACGTCTCTGGGTTTAATTATGAGAAGAATAAAAAGGTAAACTTGAAGGCTAAAACATTTAGAAATCACACATGTATGAGTCAACATCTTCTTCTAGTTCATCACCGATATGAGCACTCACTTTAAACAGCTTGGAGTGTTTCAATGTCTGAGTTCCTGGAATTTGCTGTATCAGCCAGTAATGTTCTTATGATTTTGTTGACTGCATGACTTTTCATGACACTATTTCTAAAGATATTGCAAGGTTCGTTATCTATTTGAAAGAAGCTTACTGCACTGAAATTACATAGGACTACCACAAAGTTACTTTTGTGGGTTTTTGAATCTGCTACGACAGGCTTTTTTAACTCTCACTTTTGTTCACTATTGAAACTAAAAGTAAACTAGCAATCCCTCCTTAACATTTCAAAGAGTCATATATTTTTTATTTTCCGAAGAAGATGGAGAGAAAAAAAATCTAGACTTTTTTATTTTATGGTCATTACCATTTAGAGTAGCATGGGTTCAATGTTATAAATTCCCCATCTGGTTGATTGCCATCCAGCTCCATTATGTTTAGCTAATTAAAATTAACTGTGGAGTTGTTCTGTTATTGTGTAGATATGGCACCATTCAAACAATTGATTCAGATAATTAAGGAAAGCAAATTTAGTTTAGGAATTAAACCCTGACACTGAAAAAAAGAGCGAGAAAACTCAGTTTAGGCCCCTACTCTGCTACCGCAGAAGCTGTCATGATACTTTTAGATCAGTGGTATTGCAGGTGACAGAAGCTTAGGAAAGTCATCACTGGTGTGTTTTCTCCTGCTGCAGAGGATAATGAGGTTGAGGTTTGTTATAGATTTTCATTGTAAGTTACTTTTCCTTATTTATTTAAATTTTAAATTGCATTAGTTCATCATGAAAATAAATGATAAAATTTTAATTTATAAGAAATATGTATTTGAGATAAGGCTATATATATATGTGTGTGTGTATGTGTGTGTATGTGTGTATGTGTGTGTGTGTGTGTGTGTGCTAATCAACCCTTTAGTTTGTACATATGGTTTAGAACATGCTTTGTTTTTCTTCTCTATGGTAGCTCAGGTCAACTGAAATAATATCTTTCAGACTTTGAATGACAAAGTAAGAATTAGGGTTCCATTTTATGAGTGAGTAAATGTTCTGTTGTATGTGCTAGTATGTTTATTTTTCCGTCATCTATTGATTTGCACTAAAGCTACGTAATAATTATGAATTATTCTGGTGGTAGTTGGAATGTTTAGGCTTATATTAAGAATGGTTAGCCTCAAACTGATGAACAGTTTGGGAAGGATAAGAGGTCTGGCTTTGTGGGAAGAAGTGTATCACTGGGAGTTGGCAGTGATGTTCCAAAAGCCCATGCAATTCCAAGTGTCACTCTTCCTCGTGACTGTGGGTTAAATGAAAACTCTCAATTTCTATTCTAGTGTCATCCCCACATACATGCTTCCATGCTACCCACCTTGATGGTCATAGACTCTAACCCTCTGAAATTATAAGCCCTCATTAAACTCCTATATAGGTTCCCTTGCTCCTAATGCTTCATCACAGAAATAGAAAAGGAACTAGCGTAATGTTTTATTGACATGTGTGTAGAAATCAATCTTCGACACTGAATAAATTGCCCACAATAATTTGAGACGCAGGAGATAAATGTGATATCTATCATTATTTGAAGCTTCCATTTCTTTGACATCTGTTATCCATAGAATAGCAATAAATTTGGCTATTTTATATATGTCTTGAATCTGTTCCAAAAGTCACTACTTAGTAGTGGCTATAAAGATAAGAGGTCAAATAATTATCTTTCTATGACTTCATTGGTTGATTTTGTTAGTAGTTCATGAGGATTAATTGAGATTATACATGTTAATAGAGCAGAAAAAAATAAGAACAAGAATAAAGGGCATTGCTTTTTATCTGTACAGCAGTCCTTCAATGGAAAGAAACGTGAAAGCCGCCATAATTCACGTTATAAGAGAATCATTGAGATTTCATTACGTTTTCTGCTGATAAAATTCAGTCATATGTTCATCTGTTTATTTGACTGACAATACCTCTGTCACATACACAAACAATTCATAGTCCATAAACTTGACACATTTAAAACCTTGATTTCTCGCTTATATAACAAATTTGAAGTGATCAGGGTATTTTGGAGTTTAAACTTATGTTTTACTGCTTACACAAAAATGATGGAATATGGAATTTTACATAGGTAAAATAATGGAATTGTACTTTCAGTGAAAGTAGTTCACAAACTCCTCAAATGATATATCACAAAATCCCAAAAGTCCCTTTGATCTATCTCTTTGTTGAGAGATAGAGTGAAAACAAACTTGGCATGCGTTTTTAGGAATCTCTTAACCAAAATCTCACTTGGAATTCAAGCAGAAAATGAGAAGGTTTGAAATACACTTTAGGAGATAATTACTACCAAGTAATTTATGATACTAAGCAAAGCCAGAGGACAAAATTCCACTCTTCAGAACCTAGTAAACGGAAACCAAGTAGTCTGCATGCCTGATATTATGTTACAATTAATTGAATAATAACAGAAAGTATACATTATAACAATCAAATGCTGGGAGCTATCATAAAGTTTGAAATTATGTCAGTGTATATTCATCACATACATGCCTTTTATTTATTGTCAGTTCAAAGAGATGTTGATAATCTATAAAAATAGCTTGAAAAGATAAAATGGAGGGAGCCAGTGAGGATTGTCTAAAAACATGAGAGGAAATATGACGGATGGAGAAATTGCTACACATTACACTTACAAAAAGCCTATTTTTCAAGTTCAAACTGAAGCTGATTTATTATCTCTGCACTGAGTTAAGAAACTAGTTCAAACTCTGAAGACAAGGCATGATATAATGAAAGAGAGGAGGGAAGCAATTTTAGAAGGGTACTCCATGATCATAATGACGAGAAGCAGACAGTTATGGCACTGAAGCTGTAGCTGAAACCTTTTTTTTATTATTTATTTATTAAAGATTTCTGTCTCTTCCCCACCGCCGCCTCCCCTTTCCCTCCCCCTCCCCCATCAAGTCCCCCTCCCTCCTCAGTCCAAAGAGCAATCAGGGTTCCCTGCCCTGTGGGAAGTCCAAGGACCACCCACCTCCATCCAGGTCTAATAAGGTGAGCATCCACGAAACTGCCTAGGCTCCCACGAAACCAATAGGTACAGTAGGATCAAAAACCCATTGCCATTGTTCTTGAGGTCTCAGTAGCCTCATTGTACACTATGTTCAGCGAGACCGGTTTTAACCCAGGCTTTTTCAGACCCAGGCCAGCTTGCCTTGGTGAGTTCCCGATAGAACATCCCCCTTGTCTCAGTGTATGGGTGCACCCCTCGCGGTCCTGAGTTCCTTGCTTGTGCTCTCTCTTCTTCTAATCCTGATTTGGACCTTGAGATTTCAGTCCGGTGCTCCATTGTGGGTCTCTGTCTTTGTCTCCTTTCATCGCCTGATGAAGGTTAATATTCAGGAGGAAGCCTATATGATTTTCTTTGGGTTCTCCCTCTTATTTAGCTTCTCTAAGAACTCGAATTATAGTAAAAATGGCAATTCTACAAAAAGCAATCTATAGATTCAATGCAATCCCCATCAAAATCCCATCAAAATTCTTCACAGATCTGGAGAAGACAATAATCAACTTTATATGGAAAAACAAAAAAACCAGGATAGCCAAAACTATCTTATACAATAAAGGAACGTCTGGAGGCATTACCATCCCTGACTTCAAACTCTATTACAGAGCTACAGTATTGAAAACAGCTTGGTATTGGCATAAAAACAGAGAAGTCGACCAATGGAATCGAATAGAAGACCCTGACTTTAACCCACAAACCTATGAACACCTGATTTTCGATAAAGGAGCTAAAAGTATACAATGGAAAAAAGAGAGCATCTTCAACAAATTGTGCTGGCAAAACTGGATGTCAATCTGTAGAAGAATGAAAATAGACCCATATCTATCACCATGCACAAAACTCAAGTCCAAGTGGATTAAAGACCTCAATATCAATCCAAACACACTGAACCTGACTGAAGAGAAAGTGGGAAGTACTCTACAACACGTGGGCACAGGAGACCACTTCCTATGTATAACCCCAGCAGCACAGACACTAAGGGCCTCATTGAATAAATGGGACCTCCTGAGACTGAGAAGCTTCTGTAAAGCAAAGGACACTGTTGCTAAGACAGAAAAGCTGAAACCTTTTTTATCCTGATTCCTAGACAACAGAAAGGAGAAAGAGAGAGAGAGAGAGAGAGAGAGAGAGAGAGAGAGAGAGAGAGAGAGAGAGAGAGAGAGATTGGTCCTGATATGGTCTTTTAAAACCTGAAAGCCTGCCTCCAGTGACATAACTTCTCCAACAAAGTCGTATCTACTACAACAAGGGCAAAGGTACCCTCGTAATAATTCTCAAATAGTTCTACTAACTGTGATCAAACATACAAGCCTACAAGGGCCATTCTCATTCAAATCACTATGGAAACAGGATTTATTCCAGGCTGTAAATCTTAAGCCATACTGCAGCACTGGGGACAGTCAAGGCAAGAACATAACGCAAAACCTGGAGGCACAAGCTGAAGCAGAAACCATAGAGTTATTATGCTTACTGGCCTGATTATGCTTGCTGTTTATTCATGTCAGTACTATCTGTTCAGGTTTGCAGCACCCATAGAGGGCGGATCAGTTGTTAAACAAGAAAATTCCATATTGGCTTGCACAGAGGCCAATTGGGTAGAGTTATTTTCTCAGTTGATGTACTTCTTCTTAAAGTACTCTAACTTCTGTCAAGTTGACAAAAAAAAAAAAACCTAATCAATAGGTAAACATATTATAGTTATCATCATTCCCAATCATGATGAATTGAAAATTTACCTTATTATAGATGGTAAACTCAACCGGATTAAGCAATAAAGACATCTCCCTTTCTTCCATATATTTTAACATTTTTTAAGCATTTGAGTAGCATTAAAATGTAAAAAAAAATGTCCATGGCTAAATAAAAGGTTTTTTTTTTTAATCTTGGCACAGGGTAGGTCATATACATCATTTCAATATACAAATATGAATACCACAGGTGTGAATATTACCTCTTTCCCTTAGCCTTGAAACTCAAAACATTTACACATACATTAAATTTGCCTTGTGGATAAAATCAGTACAGTTTAATTTCAGAACTGGCAAAGCAAGTACTAGACAAATTGGTCAGTCTTGAAAAACACTGGCTGCGTTTGCAGAGGACCTGAGTTCAATTTCTAGAACATATTTAGTGACTCACAACTTCAGTTCAGAAAATCAAAACTCTTTTTTGACCTCTACTCATTAGGCATGGATTCAAAACACAAGTGGATATTCAGGTAAAACAGTTATATACATAAAATATAAAAAGATAATTAAGGAATGATTATAACTTTTGCTAGCTACCATCTTTCCAGCCTTACTCACCTCTTTACAGACACACAAACACAAACACACACATCGATCAAATTAATCTTTGCTTAATAAGATAGACTATATTATATAGAGATGATGTATAATATTTAATATCTATTGTAATTTCTATTTTGTTATAGTTTATAATATAATATGAAGCTTTAATATCTATTATATATTATATATTCTTTATTTTCCTCATGTCTCAGAGGATTTTGATCATGGAAAATTTATGCATTATAGAAAACTTTATAATACATTTCTGTTGCTTCTCAAAAATGACTTGATCAACCAAAGAAGCAGAGACCTAGAGGATTTTAGAAAACTCTAGAGTCAATATGGAAAAGCCATAAATAATACTAGTTCTAATTTCTTACTTCTTATTAAAATGCAATCTTAAAGTAAAAAAAAAAAAGGACAGAGAGCAATCATCTTGATACTTCCACATTTCTGGTTTAGAGGATTAGGGAGACAATGTGGTGTCCAGGACTATACTGGCTGTATCAAAGATCCAGGAGGGTAAAAACTGTGGTCAATTGTTTTAATAAAGGAAATATAATTGATGTGCTATTGCCTGGAAGCATCAAGTACCTGAGAACAAAGAATAGGAGAGGAAGAAATCATAGAGTAACATCAGCAAAATGGGATAAATGGGTGACAAAGAGTGTATAGTCCAGGAATCTCACACAAGTTATCAACATTAGGAATCTTTCTAGAAGCTTGTGATTGTGGATCTTTATATAGTGATCACTGAGTGATGATGTAAATGCCACTTCAAGGAAGAAATGAATCTGAATGTCAGACAGGGTGGTGATTAATTTGCTGTGATTTATTGTTGAGGTGACAACAGGATTTTGTCCTATTTCATAAAGAACTTTAACTGATAAAGCAAAGTTTGGTCCTTGTCAGATAATATCTGTATATCAATGTACTTCATGGTATAGACACATTAAAGGAAAACACTTTATCATCTCAATAGCCCCCAAGGTGTTCTCTTTTTTTTTAATTTGATACTCACCATGACTAAAACAATTTGAGTTCTTACAAAACATTTATTAAAGTTAAATTTCTAATACCAATAAAAGATATCCAAGAAAGACAAATAGAAAATATCCAACTTAATGAAATACTTGAAGTCTTGCCCTAAGAGTTCTTCACAAATCAACAGTTTCAATAAGATCTGGTCTAACAAACTTTACCGAATTTCAAGGAAATATAATAAGAAGAGTAAGAGAATATAAGCCATGAATATAAAGTTTAGAAAGTGAAAATGATTTCTCTTTCTCTTTTCTCTGCCTCTATATTTCAGGTAGATTAACTTAAAGTTTCGAGCTGCTAGAAGTTTTCACTGGCAGGGGAGAACTTAGGACCTTCTATTGTGGTTCAGATCAACAGCATTCACTGGAATCCTCTCTCCATATCTATGACAACATCTGAGCTGGATGCCAAATATAGTCTCAGCATTAAAAGTGATGTCCTTTACAAATTCAGAGATTCATAATGTACAGTGTCTAAAAAGTGTTAGTGACTACTTTTAGAGTCACAAAGTTTCCTAATATGTATCCACTGGATACAAGTTGAATTCTACCTTCCATTATATTTACCAAATTTAAAATTAGACCACACCTCACTACTTAGCTATTTCTTACAAACAGACTGAGGGAAAACAAAGATTCATTGCTTCATTACACTTTTAGGCTCAAATGGATAATCGCAATCCAGTGATCATAGAGATGGTCTTCCTTAAACTAAGTAGGTTATAAACAAAACCAAAAGTCAAGAATGCAGGAAACAAACAAGTTGAGAAGAGGGGATGATAGGAGTGAGAAGGAGATAGGAAAGGGTATAGGCATAATCAGAATACATTACACACATGTATGAAATTGCCAAAAAATAAAAAGTAAAAATAAGAATGTAGGTTTTTTATGGATACATAAGTTGCTATATTTCTCATTTAAAATCAGCTAGCAATTGCTAGACGCTTTGGGCTGCATCCATAGTTCTAGTTACTGGAGAGACTGAAGCCAGAAGATCTTTTGGACCCAGAAGTTCTATGTACACTATAGACTTCATCTTCATCTTAAACAATACTATAAAAACAATCAACAAAATTTAATGAATGCTAATTCAGTTCTTTATCTTGATTTTCAAAAATTATATTAGCTCTAATATGACTTTTATAGCAAGTTCATACTGCATCAAGTGTATTTGCCTGCTGAACCATGACATCTTTACGTTTTTTAATACTTCATATGTTTTGTTTGTCTTTTAGTTGTCAATATATAACACCTAAATCAGAATTCCAGAAAATATGTTTTTCATGAAAAAGACCAAGAATGAATGAAATAATGATAGATGTTATTGTATTCTTTATTGCAGTTTTCTGAAAAATAGCTTCTAATAGAATCACCTTTACTTCTGGAACTTGGGAAGTAGAGACAGGAAGATCACTTATGCGTTCTTAGCTACACTATATATTTCTTTCTGTGGGTACAAAGTGAATTCATAGAAAAAAAATATTAATGAACAAATAGTTCCTGCAAATGTAAAATCACCTGCAACACTTTTCAAGCAAAAGTAAATACTAGTGCTGAAATTAGACATATGGTAACACTAATTATAATTATTTTATAATATAAACACTAACTGTAATTGATTATAATTAGAACAAAGCATATTGAAGTATAATTAGCCATTTACATCTAACACCTAAGAGTCTACAACTTCTAAAGCAAATTTGAATAACAAATACATTTTTCTGAGTACAGAATAATAAAAAGAAAATGTCGGTAAGGTAATAAAAGAAACAAAGTTGAATAGATACGAAATTAAAATGCTAAGGCACAGTTTAGTACTTCAATAATGAATAGATTCTTCACAATAAGGCATATATAAGCAGAGTATAAATGCTGAAAATCATTTAAAAGGTAGTCTATGTTATGCTTTCTTTTGCTATTCAAATGCATAATGAAAAAGTGAAGTAGAGGAGGAGAGGGAAATAATAAATTAAACATGACATGAAGAGAAGAGAAAACAAGAGAAGAGAACAGAAGAGAAGACAAGAGAAGAGAACAGAAGACGAGAGGAGAGGAGAGGAGAGGAGAGGAGAGGAGAGGAGAGGAGACGAGAGGAGAGGAGACGAGAGGAGATGAGAGGAGACGAGAGGAGATGAGAGAAGACAAGAGAAAAGGGAGAAGATAAAACTAGACATGAGAATAGACATTAAACCTCTTCCTCTGATGGCAGTCAATATGCATGTTTTATCTTTACTCTTAGGCAGATGGAGGATAAAAGGTCTGAGTAATTCAATATTCAAAGGTAAATAATTCATGAAGTTCATGTGCCTTAACCATGCTAAATGCCTGTATTCCTGTACAACCAACCCTAAATAACAATTGCTTATGCCCCTGTTCCCAGACAACAGCAGTAATTTTTACTGCAGTACCACCATGTTTCAGGTTTCTAGGTTCTTTATTGTTGACAGCTATGAAGGAGAGAAACGTCTAGGAAAATACACAAAGGGCCATGAGAACAGGGAAGAAACCACAGCAAGGGAAAGCTGCTTCAAATGGCTTAGCAATGTGCCCCACGCCAGGTAACTGTATCTCAGTTTTTTAAATCTAAAATGAATTGTTGGTCTTTATGAATCTGTGAGACTAAGGGAAAAGTAATTTATTTTTAGTTGTTTGCCATCTGGGACTTTGACAGTTGAGTGTGTTGTGGGTGACTCAGATGTATTAAAGTTCTATAAGGGAAGAATAGGAGATGTACATGTGAGAAATTACCAAAAACAAACAAATTTTAGCCATGGGCTCTAAAGATGTCTCAGTGGTTATGTTTTTAGTCAAGCATGAAAATTAAAGTTTATATACCAACAGTCATATAAGAGCCAGACAGTCCCTCATACTTATAAACCTAGCATTGATATAGTTGAAGAGAGAATTGCTAAAAGTTCCTGGATTTCACTATGCTCCATGAACAAGAAGAGACTCTGACTCAAAGGAACAAGGAGAGAGGGAACCCAGTACTTCCTTTGATCTACCCCAAATAAGCATACACCCATGCATACACATATATGTATATGACATTAAACATACATACACATCAAACACAGATACACACATTTACCTGTACATGAACACACATCAAAATAATTTTTAAAAGAATTATTTGCAGTTCCAATCAAATTTGGGTAATATCACTTAAAATAATAAATAGAGTACATAGGATCTATGCTTATAACAAGAAACACTTTGTAATATTCAGGAGGATGCCTAAATGTTTTTCTTTGGGCTCTCCTTCTTATTTAGCTTCTTTAAGAACCCGAATTATAGGCTCAATGTCCTTTATTTATGACTAGAAACCAAATATGAGTGACTGCACCTATTGGTTTGGTGGGAGCCTAGGAAGTTTGGATGCTCACCTTACTAGACCTGGATGGAGGTGGGTGGTCCTTGGACTTCCCACAGGGCAGGGAACCCTGATTGCTCTTTGGGCTGATGAGGGATGGGGACTTGATTGGGGGAGAGGGAGGGAAAGGGGAGGCGGCGGTGGGGAAGAGACAGAAATCTTTAATAAATAAATAATAAAATAAAATAAACACTTTGTATATGCACACTACATTTTGAATATTTGAAATCATCTACAATCACTACCTAAATGGCCAACTGTTTGAAAAATAAATCCACATCCATCACTCTTCCTCCTGAAATGTATGGTCCCCCCAATTAAAAAGTTCCACAACAGAGTGAAACATTTGTTACAAGTGGTTAACCAGAACTAATATGTATATGTTAGTACATTCCATATACTTAGTTAGTATCCACTATTGGTGATGTATATCCTATGGTTTGGAAAAACCATATATAATGAAAATCCCTTCCTATCCCTAGTATCTTGAAGGATACTTCCCAAGTGTTCTTCTAGCAATTTTACTGTTCCAAATTTCAAGTTAATATAATTGATCCACTTGGAGTTGATATTTGTATGGTGTAATAAAAACAGTGATAACTTCATTCTTCTCTATGGGAGCATCCATTTCTCCAGTGGCCTTTTGCTTCATTGAATATGCTATACTTTCACCAGCGTATGATGCTGGAAACATTGACCAGATGTCTGTAGTTAAATATGTTCATTGTTGAGCCTTCTGTTTTGTTCCATTGGATTAAGTCTCTCTTTTTGTGTCAGTACCATATGGTTTTATTAATTTCTCACTATTATATTTCGATATATGCAATGATAATTGCTACAGTATTATTATTTTCTCAAGAAGGTTTGGCTATCCAGTATATAAGTTACTCAGAGCCTGTAAGTGGCCATTCCCTGGTCCTGGGGACCTCCAACCACAAGGTTGTACCCACAGAACACTCTAAGGACCAGTCCTTCCAGAAGCAGGTGACCAAGCTCAACCCTATAGAATAAAAAGTCCAAGCTCAGAAACTGAAATCCTACCAGTGCTGATCCTGAAAATCCTCACTCTGTTGAGCTCCACACCCCAAGAAGCCCTATAAAATCCCTGTCCTCTGCTCGGGTTTCTGCTGTGTCTTGCCTGAGCAGAGGCGGCCACCCTATTAGGGTTTTCTCTCCCAATAAATCTCTTATGAGAGATTTGTTGTGTAGCGTGATTATGGGATTTTTTGGCTCCCTATAGCCAGAATACCTTTCCCCATATAAACTGGAACACTTGCATTGAGGAAACCTTCCTCTCTAGATCAGAGCTGTAACACTTACATTTAGAAAATCTTTTTCTCTGGAGTAGAATAATAATCCTTGCAGTGGGGAAGCCTTTCTCTTCAGAGTTATACCATTTTCACAGGATGCTTTCTGGTTACATAATGTGCTGTAGAGGTTTGTTTTTAATTTCTATTAAGAATGTTATGATAATTTTCATTGGCATTACGTTGAATCATTGAGATGATTTTAGTTGAGTGGTCATTTAAATAATATTATTTCTAAGACTCAATGAGCCATTATGTTGCTAGTGAAACTGAGTATGTCTGTGTAATACATGCCTATCTATACATGATTTCACACTACACAACAAATCTCTCATAAGAGATTTATTGGAAGGTAAACCCTAGTAGGGTGGCTGCCTCTGCTCAGGCATGACACAGCAGAGACCTAAGCAGAGGACAAGGATTTTATAGAGCTTCTTGGGGCGTGGAGCTCAACAGAGTGGGGATTTCCTGAGCTTGGACTTTTTATTTTATAGGGCTGAGCTTGATATCTAGAGGCCTAGCTTCCACAACTTGCACTAGATTGGATCAGCTGAACCCATGCTCTGAGTATTTTAGATTTTAAGAACTGCTCATTCTGTGATTATTTATTGAGCTTTGTAGAGTTTTAAGTATTACATGTTCTCTATCAATACATATTGATCTAAGAATATATTAATCTATGCTAAATCTTGTTGTATTAAACTGCACAAAATAGTTTCTCTGAGCCAATGATAATTGCACTGGGATTTGTCTCTGCTGAATGTACTGGCTTTTTGGGACCCTAGTCTATTTGGATGCACATTTTCCTAAGCCTGGATGGAGGAGGGAGGATCTTGGACTTCTCACAGGGTAGGAAGTTTATCCTTTGAAGAGGTTAATCTTCTCTCTCTCTCAGTAGTCATTAGTTGTGTTCAGGAATTTCTTAACTAGAAATACAATATTTTAAAGAAAGAAAAAAAAATTAAACCTACAGTGAAATTAAATCTCAGCTGCTCCAAACTACATCTAATGACATGTACCAGTAGACAGTATGAATCAAGAACTCAGACACTGGGTGTTTTTACAAAAGCATTAATTGTGACAGGGTACTCAGTGGGAATCTATTCCTTACTACGTTTTGCCATAATAAATTAAATTATTCTATGATAGCCGTGAAAAGTTATGTTTTTCTTTTAGAAAAATGTGACCAGTTGGCAAATTAAAAAAAAAAAGTTGCAAATCAAATTCTAACAGATTCTGTGAATTTGACTTTTTTCCTCACTCCTCTACTACCTAAAACTGATAAAACATACTCAATATTTGTAGTAAAATTTGACAAGACCACATATTAGAAATGTAGTTTTCCTGACCTCCTAAAGAGACCACTTGTTTGAATGTGTAAATCAATAGTGTCCTACTTTTCACTGGTAGTCAACTTCTCCTAAGAATATTTAATTCCCAAACCAAATGTTTGACATTGTATTTAAGGTTTCCTTCATCAACTTTATTTCTATGTACAGTTGCTGTGAAAATTAGAAGTATAAACCATTGCCTCTGAGTGCATAAGGTAACGTAGTGTTGTGCTATGAAGGGTTCTATTGTCTTTTCCTTTAAAAGTTCTGCCCTAGATATGGTGATTCAGATTAGTGTGTAACCGCACTTGCACTGGAACCTGGACATCTGAGTTTAATACCTGGAACCCATACAAAAGAGAGTGGAGATGGGCAGTGGTGATGCACATCTTTAAACCCAGAACTCAGGAGACAGAGGCAGGCAGATCTCTGTGAGTTTGAGGCCAGCCTTGCTTCAGTGTGTTAACAGAATACAGAATGGAATATGGCAGAAAGATCTAAGAAGGTAAGTTCAGAAAAAAAGAATATATACATACACTTTCTTTGTAAGAAGAAAGATTTTTATAGAGAAGCTTTCTAAGATGACAGAGGACAATAATCTAAACTTTTGACTAACCATAATCAAAATTACTTTCTGAAAAAAATCACTACCTGTTTGGAAGACATACAATGGAGCAAGGAAGCAGAAAAATTGGGAAATGAAATTCACACATTATTAAGAATCTAAATATCAATGTAAAGAAACAAAACAGAATCAGACAAAAACAAAACAATGAGTTGTTGACATACCAGCTTCCATAGAATCGAATGTCTGCTGTCCACCATTATCATTCTGGAAACCATTGAACCTGTAAGCATAGAAGATGATAATTAGATATTCTCATTTGAAATAATGAAATAATTGATGCCATCTATTAAGATTTTACTTTCTTGAAACACATAACAGGTTTAAATTATTTTTTGATTTACTTTTATTATTTATTTGTGTGTCACATGTTGTGGAGGCCAAATAGATGGGATCCCCTTGATGCTGGAGACCAAGATGTTTGTGAGCTGCCTACTGTCAGTGCTGGATCTGAACTGGGGTCCTCCTAATAGAGCAACTAATGCTCTTAATCATCTATATCTACAATTATCTGTTTTTAATCTCTCCAATTGTAAGATAGTTCTGTAGTTCATCTTTAAGAATCTCAGGCAATGAAAGGAAAAATAACATACACAACTGTTTTAGCCAGAGAACAATTTTGCAAAGTATCTCCCAAATACTAAGTTGGCTTGTGTATGCCTCTCATACATTTTTGTAAGCAGTTTTTCAATGATCAAATATAAAATTTTCACACCGCCTTCCCTAGTATTAGAGGGAAAGCTTCATTTTAAAAATGTCATTCAGTCAAAGCAATGATGATATTTATTTTATTCATTAATGGGCAATTTGGCCAGATATTGGCGAGGGAAGCAGCTCTTAGTTCCACCTGGCAAAGGTTACCATGGCTCAAAGCTGCAATTATCTGGAGCCTTGCTGACTCTCATGTCAGGCCACAATGAGTCCTTGGCAGAAATTGATGGCTCAAACAAGAGTCTTTCCCTGTGTGTTCTTGGACTCATATTAGCAGAAGGACTTAGTTCTCAGTTTAGTTCTCAATCACAAAAGAGACAAAACCAAGAAACAAACTGAGGAAGAAAGAGTAAGAGAGAGAAAGGTAAAAACAAACAATAACAATAATAGAAAACAACCTGCTGTGTTTATGTGGCCTGGCTTCAGAAATTATTATAGCTGTACTGTTCTTCAAATTAGAATGTATCATTATAACTCTGTTTCCCATGTCCAATCTGAAGTCTTATTCCCAGTTCTGTAGCCAAATACATGTGGCAGTCTTTCTTGGCCCCCTCCCATGTTTTGACCTCCTGTGGAACCCAAAGATCTTTCACTTATAACCTCGCTCTCCCATTTAGTTCCTTTGTCCCATCACTAACTTTAGGAAGCAATCCCTGCTAACACAATGCCACTCTTACAGTTAGGAGACTGAGTGGGTATCCACATATCTCCTTCTGCTCCTTCAGATTCAGTCTTATACCCAGCTCTGAGGTAGAAAGCCTTTTAGAGTCCTTCTTTCCTCTTTGACAGAACCCCAAAGGAACACAAAGATCACTTCCTCCAACCTTCCTTCTCCCAACTAATTCTATTACCCAAGCCTCCAATATCAGCTAATAGGAACACACCAGCTGAGTAAGTCAAGGAAACAGGTACACACACACACACACACACACACACACACACACACACACACATCACCAGACAGCAAACTGGCACAATACTCTCCTAAAATCATGGGAGGAAGCTGAAACCAAGCAAGAAATCATTCATCCAGCAGAAACAAAAACAGGTACTATAACCCATACTATAATCATCCCAATCCCAGATGCCAATAGTCAGCTTAAAAACACAATAACAGCCAAAACAATATGCTTCCACTAGAGCCCAGCATTCTTACCAGAGCAGGAACTGAACTGAATATTCCAACAAAGCTAAAGCTTGAGAAATGAACATAAAACAGCTTGTAGGATGATGCTAGAGGCCCTTATAGAGGAAATGAATAATTTTCTTAAAGAAATCCAAGAGAACCCAAGCAAACTGTAGAAGGAAATAAATCAATCTGTGCAAGACATGAAGTAGAATTGAAGAAAGAGGAACTAATGAAGAAAACTTGAACTGAGATTATTCTTCAAATGCAAAATAGGCACAAGCTTCACCAAAATAAGAGTAGAAGGAAGAAAGAAATTCTGACACTGAAGATATTATTTTTAAAGTTGGACACATAGGTCAAAAATGATATTAAATATAAAAGAAAAAATGTTCTAAAACAAAACTCCAGAAAATCTGGGACACTGTGAAAAAACAAATCTAAGAATAATAGTATTATAAGAAGAAAATTCCCAACTCAAAAACCCAGAAAATATCATCAGCAAAATAAAAAAAGAATTTTTTTCCTAACATAAAGAAGGAGATATCTATAGGGTACAAGAAGCACATAGAACACCAAATACATTGGACCAGAAAAGAATATCCTCTTAACACATATTAATCAGAACACTAAATATACAGGACAAAGAAAGAATATTTAAAGTGCAAGAGGAAAAGACCAAGTAGCATATAAAGGTATACTTATTGGAATTAAACCTGACAGCTCACTGGAGACTCTGAAAGCCAGAAGGTCATAGACAGACATGTTATATACTCTAAGAAACCACAGATGCCAACCTATACTACTATACCCAGGGAAACGTTCAATCACCATAGATGGTGAAAATAAGATATTCCATGAGAAAAGCAAATTTACTAAATATTTATCTGCATATCCAGCATTACAGAAGGTGGCAAAAGGAGAACTCCAAACTAAGGAGATTAAATACAACCATACATACACAGGGAATCGATTATTGAAGACTATCAAAGCAAAGGAATTGCAATACATACACACACATGCACACACACACACACACACACACACATACACACACACAACTACTACTACTACCACCACCAAAATAACAAAACTCATTGGTCGTTGATATCTCTCAAATATATGTTAATTCAACACAGAATGGATGTGAAAACAGGACCCATTCTTTTACTGCATCCAAGAAACATACCTCAACATCAAAGATAGACATCACCTTCATTTACAGTCTAGGGAAAGGGTATCCCAAGGAGATGGACCTAAGAAACAAACTGGTATAGCCATTTAGTAACTAAAAAAAATAAACTTGAAGCCAAAACTAATCAGAAGATAGGGAAAGACTCTACATATTCAACGAAGAAAAATGGTCCACCAAGATGACATTTCAATTATTAACACCTATGTCCCAAACCCAAGGGCACCAAGTTTGTAGACGAAATGCTACTACAGCTTAAATAACATATTGATCTTTAAACACTGATAGTGGGAAACTTCAGTATCCCATTCTTTGTCTAGATAGGCCACTTAGACAAAAATAAAGCAAAGAAATACTGGAACTAATACATATTATAAGCTAAATATACATAACGGATATTTCCAGAACATTTCACACAAAGGAATGTATATTCTTATCTACACTTCATGGAATTTCTCTAAAATTGATCACATACTCAGTCATAAAACAAGTAACAACAGAAACAAGAAATTAAAATAATCCCCTGCATCCATCAGCCCACCATGGACTAAGCTCAATATCAATTACAGAAACAACAAAAAGCTTTAAAACTCATGGAAACAGAAAAAATACTCTATTGAATGAAAAATTGGTCAAAACTTAAATAAGTAATTTAAAAACATTATAGAATTGAATGAAAACAAATACATGTTATACCAAAACTTATGGAACAAAATGAGAGAAGTTCTAAAAAGTAAGATCATAGCAATAAGTGTCTACTTGAGTAAACAGGACAGATCTCATTCTAGCAACTTAATAACATACCAGAAAGCTTAACAGAAAAGCACAAACAAAACTAAATATACAAGTAAAAATATGTTAAGAAACAATCAAACTCAGGACTTAAAAATCAATAAAATATTAACAAAAGAACAATACAAACAGTTCATAAAACAAAGAGTTGGCAAAAACTCCAAATTAGCTAAAAGGCAGCAAAATATACAAATTAATAAGATCAGAATCCACAAGGAGGACATAACAACAGATACAGAAATCAAGAGAGTCATAAGGGCATACTTTAAAAGTCTGTACTCCATCAAATTGGAAAATCTAAAATAAATAGAAATTTTTCTCTAGATAAATACCACTTACCAAAGTTATGCCAAGATTACATAAGCAATTTAAGCAGGCCTATCCCACCCCTCCTAAAATCAAAACAGTCATTTAAAGTCTCCCAACCAAAAAACACCCAGGGTCAGAGGTTCTTTTTAAAAGTTTTAACAGACTTTCAAAGAAGAATTAAAGTCAATACTCCTCAAATTACTCCACATAAAAGAAACAGAGGGAACATTGCTCAAATCATTTTATAAGGACAGTTACCCTGATACCCAAATTACAAAAGGTTCTAAAAGCGACAGAAAATTACAAATCAATTTTCTTTATGAACACAATGTAAAACTGTGCAATAAAACACACCCAAATGATTATTCAGCATGATCAAGTAGGCTTCATCCCAGTGATGCAGGGATATTTCAATACAAGAAATGTTTTCAATGAAATCCACCTTATTAACGCACTGAAAGAAAAAAACAACCACATAATCATCTCTTTAGATGCACAAAAGGCCTTTGGCAACACCACCCCTTCATGATAAAAGCCCTGGAGAGATTAGGCATACAAAATGCATACCTAACTTTAACGAAGACCATTTACCACAAGCCCAAAGTGAATATCAACTTAAGTGAAAAGAACTACAAAGCAATTCAACTTAAATTAGGAACAAGACAAGGTGCTCCACTCTCTTCTTCTCTATCCAAAATAGCACTGAAGTCTTAGCTATAGTAATAAACTAAAGACGATCAACGAGGTTCAAATAAGAATGGAAGAACTTAAGGTATCTTTATTTGCAGATGATATGATAGTATACATAGGTGACATTTAAAAATCCTTGAGGGAAAACCTAAAATTGATAAACAATTTTAGCAAAGTAGTTGGCTAAAAAAAAAAAAATTAACTCACAAAACTCAGTATTATTCTTACACACAAATGACAAATAGACGAAGGAAAAAAATCGTGGAAACAACACTTTTTACAATAGCCTCATATAATATAAAATATCTTGTTGTAATTTTAACCAGGCAAGTGTAAGTCTAGGATGACATAAACTTCAAGTCTTTGAAGAAATTGAAGAATATATCAGAAGATGAATGATTTTCCACACTTGTGGCTGAGTAAGAATTAACATAGTAAAGCTGGCCATCCTATCAAAAGTAATCCCTATTAAGAATTCTCCCACAATTCTTCACAGGTATAGACAGGAAAATTCTCAGTTTCTTGTGGAAACACACACAGATAGAAAACAAAAACAAAAAATAAAACAAGATTGAAAAAAAAAAAAAAACCTTCAACAGTAAAAGAACTGTGGAAGTTCTCGCCATTCCTGAACTCAAGCTATGCAACCAAACTATAGTGATAAAGGCAACTGGGAATTGGCATAAAACAGATTGATGAGTTAATCAAATTGAAGACACAGGCATAAATCCACACACCCATAGAAAGATAATTTTTGATTTAAAAAAAAAAGCCAGAAACAAATTGGAAAAAAATAGCATCATGAACAAATGGTGCTAGGCAAACTGAATGATTCTGTGTAAAATAGATCTATAATGTAAGTAGATCTATACTTATCACGCCACACAAATATGTACCCCAAATGGATCAATGTTGACATAGAATCAGGTACACTAAACCTGAAAGATGAGAAAACAGGGACTAAACGTGGAATCATTGACACGGATGACTTCCTGAGCTTAACACCAATAGTACGGGCACCATGATCAACAATTAACAACTGGGATCTGATGACAATGAAAATCTTCTGCATGGCAAAGGACATCATCATTCGGACAAGGTGGCTATCTCAGAACTGTAAATTTTCTTTATCACCTTCATATGAGATAGAGAGTTAATATTCAAAATATGTTTAAAAGTTAAAAAAAAAACAGATTTCAAAAACCAAAGTTAGACAATTAAAAAAAAACAGGATAAAGATTTCAACAGAGAATTCTCAATAAAGTAAACACATATAGCTAGAAATGTCTTAAAATTATTCAATAGCCTTAGCAAACTGGTACTGTTGTGGAGGATTCACAGTGGGCAAATGGAAATGGAAAGAAAGTTGATTTGGAGTGAGAGAATGAAGCACAAGAAATCATAAGTAGTAAAGTTGACAGGTAAAAATCACAATTAAAAGCAAACTAAGAAATAATGTGTATTTATGATGAAATGCTAAAGTCTACCAGTTTGGGGGAGATTTACTTGTGTTCACGAATGTCTTCCCATTGGTGGTTGAATGTTTTCTGTGTACTCTGCAGAGGAATCAACTTTCGTGTCTATCTCATTCATTTCCCTAATCATATCTGCCCATCATAAGCTAGCTTGATTACACTGTGAAAGCTCTCATTTAAAATATTAATAAAACATGGTTCAGTGCATATGTAGACTTTATGTATTTTTTGGCAGAGAGACTGTTACTCTCTAGAGAATATTTGAAGTAAATATACTTAGAGTTATCTAATATAACATCCACAAGTAAAATGTAAGATAGAAAGGGTCAAGATAAATTCAGTATTTTCTAGCTAGTAAAATAATGGGGAAGATTTCAATCAATCTCAATAAAATCATGATCGAGGTGAAGGGGGCAGCCAGGTAGTGTTTGATTGAGATAAATGTGTATCATATTGCTACTACTGTTATTGTTACTACTACGTTATGTCAAGCTGCTGCAACAATTTCAACTAAAATATGAGTAATTTAGCTCACTAAAAACACTGTTACCTGTTGAATGTTTTTACTAATAGCATCATTATTATTTTGTAAAATGCTTCAATAACTGATGTTTAGAATATTACAGATGTGAAAGGGTTAGTAAGATTTTAATTAACAAGTTCTTATTATGACAATTAGATAAGTATGACTATCTTTAGGAAAGCTTAAAAATATCTATTCCACTTACTCTGTCTTTTAAAATATTACTTTTATGAACATGAGCTGTAACAAAAACTTAACTAAAGTTTGAGTAAATTCATAGTAAACAAACGTACTATTTTCTTTATAATACATGCGTAGTATGAAAAGATATCAAGATTCTGAATCTTTACTGTTGATATAAAATACATTTGCTTTAGTTAGAGATAAATGTTGTGTGTAAAATGGGTTAATATCATTAAATATACGTTTTTGCTTGTTTTTTGATTTTTTGTTTTGTTAATTTTGTTTGTTTATTTATTTATTTTGTTTATTTTTATCTATTAAAGATTTCTGCCTGCTCCCCATCACCGCCTCCTATTTCTTTACCCCTCCCCCGATCAAGTCCCCCTCCCTCGTCATCCCAAAGAGCAATCAGGGTTCCCTGCCCTGTAGGAAGTCCAAGGACCACCCACTTCCATCTAGGTCTAGTAAGGTGAGCATCCAAACTGGCTAGGCTCCCACAAAGCCAGTAAGTGCAGTAGGATCAAAAACCCATTGCCATTGTTCTTGAGTTCTCAGTAGTCCTCGTTGTCCACTATGTTCAGCGAGACCGGTTTTATCCCAGGCTTTTTCAGACCCAGGCCAGCTGGCCTTGGTGAGTTCCCGATAGAACATCCCCATTGTCTCAGTGTGTGGGTGAACCCCTCGCGGTCCTGAGATCCTTGCTCTGCTCTCTCTCCTTCTGCTCCTGATTTGGACCTTGAGATTTCAGTCCGGTGCTCCAATGTGGGTCTCTGTCTCTGTCTCCTTTCATCGCCTGATGAAGGTTAATATTCAGGAGGATGCCTATATGTTTTTCTTTGGGTTCTCCTTCTTATTTAGCTTCTCTAGGATCACGAATAGCTAAAATAAAAAAAAAAAAAAAAAAAAAAAAAACACCAATGATAGCCTTTGCTGGAGAGGTTGTGGAGAAAGGGGTACATTCAATCCATTGCTCGTGGGAATGCAAACTTGTGCAACCACTTCGGAAAGCAGTGTGGCGGTTTCTCAGGAAATTCGGGATCAACCTACCCATGGACCCAGCAATACCAATCTTGGGAATATACCCAAGAGAAGCCAAAACATAAAACAAAAGAATATGATCAACTATGTTCATAGCAGCATTATTTGTAATAGCCAGAACCTGGAAACAACCTAGATGTCCTTCAATGGAAGAATGGATGAAGAAAGTATGGAATATATACATATTAGAGTACTACTCAGCAGTAAAGAACAATGACTTCTTGAATTTTGCATACAAATGGACGGAAATCGAAAACACTATCCTGAGTGAGGTAAGCCAGATCCAAAAAGAGGAACATGGGATGTACTCACTCATATTTGGTTTCTAGCCATAAATGAAGGACATCGAGCCCATAAATATATGTTTTTTATATTTCAAATTTATTTGTCCCACTTTAAAATGTCAAATTCTAAAATCAGTTTTAGAATAGTATAGTAATTTACTCAGAAAACCTGAATACTAGGTAAGGAGACTAATAATAAACAGATAACTTTTCTGCTATTGCAAGATATCATCATAAGACAGAAAGTGTTATAGACCAAGACTTGTGAAATTTTAAATTTGATAAGATACAGCAAGGAGATTACAATCAAACTGACATGTTTTAGAGTGGAAAATGAGTCCAAGAAAATGACTTATCTAAAAATTATGGTAAGTCAGTGTTAGAATCATCCTCTAACCCAAACTTCTGTACCATCTCGGCTTCATCTCCTAAGCCAGATGGTAGGTTTTCCATAAGGCAGTCCCCCTCCCCCTCCAAAAAAAAAACTGGCTCACTCTCAACTATTTTACTTGTTTTAGGGAAATTTTTAACAAAAAACATTAAAATATGCTCACATTTTCTCTGAAATATTTACTCCCCAAAATTCACCAGAAAGACTCTGACCAAGTTAAGCCCTAGTCAGTGGTTTGCCCATATTACTGATAGTTGCATATTTCTAGAGAACCAAAACCTTATCTTTCAAAATATATCCCTACTGTATGCTCTTGATAGTTAAAACATATAGTAATTGAATACTGACGACCACAAAGTATTAATCATAAATCAATAAAATATGCCAATATGGTCTTGCTTAGAGAAAAGTATGCAGGTTAAGTAGAACCAAGAATTTCTCTGTAAAATTTGAGTGTACACTAAAAGCTACTTCATGTAAACTTGTAAGAGAGAACAAGAATAATCAAACACAAAAGCACAAAATAGAAAGAACTGTGGAAAGGGAAACACCAATATATCATGCTATAATTCTTCAGAAAAATGGAACATTCTCTCTCTCTCTCTCTCTCTCTCTCTCTCTCTCTCTCTCTTGCTCTCTGTCTCTCTCTCTCTCACTCGCTCACTCTAGAAGAAAAAATTATGTCATATATCCAATATCATTTTCTATAGATACTATCTATGACTAAAAATTGATAAGCTAGTGATTGCTCGTATTCACAAAATCTCAGATTTGAGCTTCAGGACTACATACATCTGGGCATGTAGAATATGACACATGCATTCATCCCATCACTGAAGAGAGAGAGTCATCATGGTTTCAGAAGCTAAAGATTAATCACTGGTAAGCAGTGACTTTATAGTCAACATGGGCTACATGAGATTCTTCCATCTAGTGATAAATACATGGATAGATACCAAATATAGAAAATAAATTATCAATTTATGACAATATATGATGGTGGTGTTAGTGAAAATGTGAATATCTTATATTAACAACTGACTTCGTTGCTGTACTTCTTTGGTATCGTTCATTTTATATTGCATTGGTAATTAAGGGGAAAAGTTACATGGATTTTCAAATGCAAAATATCAAAGGTCACAGGGTCCCTTAATCGTCCATTCTCCATAAGTTTCTTCTTTGTTACATTAATCACTGCACTATTAATAAGGACTTTTAGTGTAGCTGAGTAGGAGACAAAAATTAAAATGCTTTTGTTCAAAAAGGCGATTTTAAAGATGAAAAATAAAATAACCAAATAACATTTAGTAACTTCATAATAGTTTAACATTAAAGGAGACCCCAACCTCGGGAAAAATTGATATGATTAACTGAAATAGCTCAAGCGTGTTCTTCATCAGACTGACCTGTGTATAATTTTCCCCGGTTGCTTTTATCTAGCTCCAGCTGTGATACTATCTATTTTAAAGTGTTATTTTATGGGTTAAATATGGAGCTGAGGACAGAGCTTAGCAGGTAATACGTCCTCAGGTTTTTGTTATTTTCATTTAGCATTGTTCCCATAGGATTTCAGTCAGTTTTATACCTACAGACAATGATGCAGTGAAGACCCAAGATTAGCAATTAACAAGTGATCAAATCAATTGTTATTGTCAGATAAAAATTGGAAGATAGAAAATGTGTCTGTGATGAAATCATTATTATTGTTAAGTAGAATGGTCAGGAATGCTTCTCTGATTCATGACTAAAAGATGCAATGAATAAGAAAGATTCATTCAGTTTTAATGTTGAGTCAAGATGTGGTTACATTAACAATGCTCTCTACAGTCCTGAAATTTCTTACTCCACAGTAAGTGAATTAAAGACAAGATCTTCTGTCTTTTAGCATATCAATTATTCAAAGGTCATAGGTACCTGTTGAAACTGATAAGTGACATTCTTTTTGTCACTCAACTGCATTAATGTGTATTTTGATGATTATTTGGTGGTGTTATGAACTGATTTTTTTATCTGCAGTTGATCTGGAGCACAAACTAATTCATCGGTGATCTGTAAGGATAATTACATATCACTAAATAAGCTGGAGTTAATCCTAGCTAACAGTTATACATGGGTATTTGTTGAACACACATGCGCGTGCACACACAAACATATTTTTACTTATATATCACTTATATAAGTATATATCACTTATATCTTGGAACATTATAAGTGGTATGTGTAAATTTAACAAACACCATACACACACACACACACACACACACACACACACATGTATTTTAATTTCACCACTCTGGTTGGCCTTTGTTACATCCCTTTCATGAAAATCACTATTCCTTAAGAGAAGTTTGGAAAGAAGAAACTAAACAGACAGTGTGTAAAAGAAGAAAGATCAGGCGGAGGTCCAAGCAGACTAACTTGTGAGCCTATGGAGAATACAAGGGATTTAATAAGAATTGCCGTGGGCTGGGGATGCTGGCACAAATTCTTGGAATGTATGCTTCTGAAGGTAATTCGTCTCCACGGATCACAGTTACAATAGTTACCTGATCACCAAGAGGCCCTGCCTGGCTTACAACCAGAATAGGCCCTGTTGATCCTTTGCCTGGGGACTTTGGCAGTCTCAAATGCTTCTGTGGTTAGCTGTGGCTATGTGTAATACATGTGCAGTAAATCACCTCTCTTCCTCTCTCAAAATATATGACTTACAGCAATTAAAAATAAAATACAGTTGTGGAGGAATCCTACAAAATAGCAATTTAGAAAATTGTAATTTTGTTTAATAATTGAAGAAAAAACATATTAACAAATACAACATTTTTATAAATTAACCTATCACTGGATAATGCTGTTTCTTATCCAATTAATCTAGGTCCTAATTGTAGTCACAATACCTATGGGGATTCATGCAGAATTTGTCCAGCTAATTCTAAAACTGAGGTGAACTTAAGCATATCAAATTATTCTCAAGATAAAAGATCTGTAAATATGGTCAGATATATTGCTCATTAAAAACTGAAATTATTAGAG
Organism: Alexandromys fortis; assembly: GCF_014885135.2. NCBI lineage: Eukaryota > Metazoa > Chordata > Mammalia > Rodentia > Cricetidae > Alexandromys > Alexandromys fortis. The sequence goes on from NW_026067957.1 coordinate 78,147, forward strand.
AAATATTTATCCATATGCACATGTAGTGATGCATTGCCAGTATACAAATACACTGGAAAAATTGACTAGTTTTAAATTTTTAACATAAAGCATTCATATGACTGTGAAATTCTACTTTGAAGTATTTATATTAGAAATAAAACACATTTTCGTGAGTAAATATGCATAGAAATGTTATTCATAAAGCTATTGTCTTTTGCATATGGCTGGAAAATGATTCCTAAGGGCTGAGACAAAGTAATTATATAGCTGATCATGGGGCCCACGGATGGGATTAATATACTTTTTGAGTGACATTTTTTAGATACCGAAAGAGTTGAGTTGCTGCAAGAAAGGAAACCTTCCCCCTCCTTTGTATTACCTTGCTGTCATTCTGTCATTCTGATTCTCTCTCTCTCTCTCTCTCTCTCTCTCTCTCTCTCTCTCTCTCTCTCACCATCCACCATTCCATAATATAACCACAATAGCTTTTTGATGAGTTGAGAAGATGCCAGTGCCATGTAGTTGGACAAAAAAATACTATATACTACATTATTTTTCTTTATGAATTTCCAAGTCTCACTTAAATTCTTTAACTAATGGAATGGGTAGCCCTACAGGTTTTTATGTTTAATCATTTTAATATGTTTAACAAAGTAAAATTGCATTACTTTTTCTATTCCATTACTATTACTCTCCCTTGAAACCCTCTTATGGCTCCACCACAAAATTGATAGACTCTCTCTCTCTCTCTCTCTCTCTCTCTCTCTCTCTCTCTCTCTCTCTCTNATGCATACAACCTGGGTAAATTTGTGTTGCTTGAATTTTATTTAATTTCAAGGCTCAGCACTCTGCACTGTACAACCATGAAGGGGCTTATCCCTAGAAGAGGCTAATTCTTTCTCCCAACATCCTTTAGTTTCCTATAGTTCTTTGTCTAGCACTGATATCTTGTTAAATTTCCTCATTTCTATGATATTCCTCATTTCTATGGCTCTTTGATATTGCCATTGTTCCTCTCATTTTTATATAGCATGCCGGGAGATGACCTTTCTGTATGCTGTGAATATGCATTGCTCCCATTGATTAATAATAAAAGCTACTTGGCCTGTGGCAAGGCAGGATGAGGTTAGGTGGAACAATCAACCTGAGAACTCAGATGAAGAGGGGATGAGTCAAAAAAGATGGCAGCCAACTTCCAGAAGACAGATGTATTAGAGCACAGATAAATCCATGATACACATGGCAAAACTTAGATTAACAGAAATGGGTTAATTTAAAATAACTAGATACTAAAAAGCCCAAGATGTTTGGCCAAGCATGTTATAATTAATATTAAGCCACTGAGTAATTATTTAAAAGTGATTTGGGACAGGAGGTAGGACAGAAAACCTCTATTTATACTAGTCATTTCTAGAAAGGCTGTTTCACAGCAGTTTCCGGTGTTCTGCCTCTTACAATCTTTCTCACCTCTCTTCATGGTATTTCTTGAGTCACTGATGCAGGGGCTGTGGTTTAAATGTGTCTGTAGGGGTTGGAGTCTCCATGATCTGTGTTATGTCCATTTATGGCTTTCTTTGAAGATCTCCATTTTCTGTAAAGAAAGGCTTCAAGTCACATTGTGAAATCATAAACCTTAAGAAGAGACTTCCCACCTCTCCTTCACTAGAGCAGTGCAATTCCCAAGTATATTCTAAATCGTAGGCTTACACCCATACTTTTGTGAAACTACTACAATATCTAAAAAACGGTAATATTCGCATATCAAGTCCATTCATGCAATGAAATCTTATGAATGAAATGAATAAAGTTCTGCTACGTGCTAAAACTAGGATCAAATTCCAATGCACTGTCCTATGCGAAAGAAGACTGTCACAAAAGGCTGCACATTATGGATCTATTTATGTGAAATGCAGGGATTAGAGAAAGCTGATTCCTGGTTTATTATGTAAAGAACAAGTTTAAGGGGAAGCAGAAGTGTTGGGAAGTTATCACAAAAGATTATGTGATTCTGTTATGAAAGATGATGGTGTTATAAAAGTAGTACTGTTTACAATTTTTAGTAACCAGATATTTTATTTGATCTTTGATAATTTTATATAATATGTGTAGATCAAATTATATACACTAACCCAACTCCTTTCAGATCCAATCCCTCTACACGGTTCATCCAATTCTCTGTCTTCCTTTACACTTTTTCTGTTATTTAAACCCATAGTACCCAATTTGTGCTACTTCTGTAGTCTAGGTAGCTTGACCTTCCACTGAAGCATGGTTGACTTACCAGAGACTACACATTTGAAGAAACTTGAGTCTCTTTTAGCATCACTACCAATTGCCAACAGATCTTGTGTTGGGCATGGAAATTAAGGGCTACCTCCCCTCTGTATGCAGGGATTTGTTCTGGCCTAATTTTGTATAGATATTATGGATACAGATACAATCACTTTATGTATATATGTATGCCTGCCCTTCTTGTTCAGAGGAAATAGTTTCCTTGCACTTGTCTACTACATCTGGCTCTTAGAATTTTCCTGCCTCCATCTCTGAAATTATCCCCCAGCTTTGAATGTGTGATATAGATGTCCCACTTAGGACTGAGTTTTTGTTTTTCAGTCTCTTATTCTCTGCTCTTTAATCAGTTGAATTTCTTTATATTCAGTTACCATTACAGCAAAAAATAATTTCTCTGCTAAATGATTATGGGTGAACTAACATATGGGTATAGCAATAGGTTATTAGGAACTAGCTTACTATCATTAGTATCATGTCCGTTAGGAAGAGGAAGAGGTGGGTTCACCCCTAGGGTATATCACCTGAGTTGTCATAAGTTCTTGACAAAGAAATGATTAGGCGAATTTGCTACAAAATTTCTAATCTTTTATAACAATGATAGTTTCACTATTCTGTGAATAAGCATATGGTTACATTATACACTTTTAAAGGGTTAATTCTATGATGTGGAAGTTGAACTTCGGTAAAGAATTGTAGCACTATTTCTGATTGGTCTTAATAATAAGAACCTGGAGTCAGATATTGGGATAAATGCTGGAAGATCAGAAAACTCAAGGAGCCAGCTACTAAGAATTCTGTTTGCTTCCCCCAAATCTTCAGACCAAATGGGGTATCCTGTCTCTACAAATCCTCAGACTGAATGGTGGTCTCTACACTACCTGGGGCTGAATTCTGAGCTCCTGTCTCCTCTTGCCTTTCTCTGCCCAGTCATAAAACTTTTCATCTTCACTTTCCTCATGCTGAGATTAAAGGTGTGTGACTTTCTAGTACTGGGATTAAAGGTGTCAGCCGTCACTACCTGACTCTGTTTTATTTTTAGACTAGATCAATCTTGTGTATGCCAGGGTGGCTTTGAACTCACAGATCTCTGTCTGCCACTGGCTCGTGAGTGCTAGTTTTAAATATGCGTGTCATCACTGTGCATCCTCTATAGATACTAGTGGATTAGCTCAGCTCTCTGACTTTCAGGCATGGTTTATTTGTTAAAGCAGAAACAGAATATCACCATAAAGAATACCCTTTATTTATTCATAAATACAATGAATATTTGAGATAGAGGGCCAAAAACAAGCCCAAAAAATAATTAAATCAGAATTACAGCTTCTGTTTCCACATTGGTCGGTAAAGTAGAAGAGACCTCATGGATGGACTGAAACCAGGTAGTGTTGAGAACATGAGGGATCATGTTCCCGGCAGACAGAGGGGGAGAGTGCTAAAAGAAATTACTGGAAAGGGGAGGCATTTCTGGGTCAAATAAAATCTGGTGCAAGGAAAACTCTAAGTACTCTATAAGGATATTTCCACTTAAACTTCTAGCAGTATCACATATATAACCTTGGATCATGCAAGTCTTAAAGTGGAGGGTATTGGACACCATCCCCACCACGCAACCTGTGACCTGCAGTATGTCCTGCTTATGGGATATGCTAGCTTAAAGGTGGTGTAGAAATTGTGGCGTGGCCAAGCAATGGCTGCTCCAGCCTGACAACCATGATACAAGAGTGATCCCACCCCTGACACTCCCTGGAATACTCGGACCCAGAGGCTGGAGAGTACAGAGACCTAGAATAGAACCAAACATGACTGGCAAAAAACAAAATCAATGTAGTGATTCCTAATGATACTCTGCTTTGCTCACAGTTTGATAACTACCCAAGTTGCCATCAAAGAACCTGTATCCAATAACTGATAGAAACTGATACAGATACCCATCACTAAACACTAGGCAGAGCTCAGGGAATCCTGCTGTAGAGAGGGAGCAAGAATTGTGGTAGACAGGGGCTTCAAGGACTTCACAGGAAAACAGAAATAACTAACATTGGCTCATAGGTGCTCTTAGAGTCCGAACCAGCAACTAGGGAGCCTGCATGGGATGACCTTGGCCCTCTGCATATATGTGACACCTGTGTAGCTTGGTCTTTTTATGGAGTTGCTAATAATGGAAGTGGGGCTGTCCCAAATAAACCTATTCCTCATGTGGGGTTGCATTGCCCAGACTTAATAACAAAGGTGTGGTGCTAAGTACTTCTAGAACGTGATATTCCATGCTTTGTTAATACCCACTGGAGGCCCACCCCTTTCTTAACAGAAGCAGAGGTAGGATGGAAGGGAGATGGAGGCAGGAGTAGGAGCTGGGAGGAGAGGATAAGGGGAAAATGTGGTCAGAATGTAAAATAAATAAGTTTATAAAATAATAAAAATGTGTGACCGTTAAATCTTTACACGTTATTGCAAGGATAATTTAGAGACTAGCCTCCTAATTCCAGTGACTACACACTCCTTCCTTCATTAGCCTTGTGAATTCTATTTCTCTATCTACTGTTTTAAATCATGATTTATGACATTATTTTGTGTACCTGTGTAATGTGGATTTTTTTCCTTTTGCATCTTTATATTTATTAGTTTAGAAAGAGCAGGGCATTTTTCAAAAACTTTGTTTTATTTGTTTCCCCCCCCCGCTACTGATTTTGTACTCCTGATGTCCAAAACTCAGAGAAAAAAAAATGGATATACCTTATATTCATGATATTTGTGGCACATTATAACAATAGAAATGGAAAAGTAATATACAAATGTAAAAATCCATTTCAAAGGGGATTGAGCAGAAACGAAAAACAAAAACTTAACCAGTCTGTGTGATATTTCCTCTCTCCTTTAAAAAAATGTGGCAAAACGATAATAAAACTTACCTATATTCACGATGTTTAACAACCTACTGCAATGAAAAGTAATGCTCTTGGTGCATTTCACTTTTCCCTCCAAACATCCTCTCAATGCTGTTTAATTCTAATGGGTCAATCTAATTAATGCTTTTATAGTCCAGAAATACTAAAGTTTTGCCATAATTTCATGACTACCATTTCAGAAAATATAGCATCATAAAATTGGTGCCATTTAATATCAAGAACATAAAAGTGAAAAATTGTTCATCATAGAACTTTGAATGTAAAGTGCATGAGCTAAAACAGGAAATGAAATCTGGAAATCAGAAAATGTGCATTCTTCTTTATCTTTGTATCCACAAATAATTGTAACAAAATAAGCAATTCCCTGGATCACATATTCAAATCTGAACTCTTAAGCTAAAAAATTTCTTATTTTTAATGTAAAAAATCATCTTCTTTATTGAAGACTTTTATATATTTGAATTTCAATAGTCAACTAATTTTCTTCCTAATAAAATTGAAAACATTGAAATTTTTGAAAATCAAAATCTATTTTAATTAAAAATACATAAAAAGTAAAGTGAATCAGAAATCCAATCTCTCTATAGATAGATAGGTTGATCAATAGATAGATAGATAGATACATAGATGATAGATACATAGATGAAAGAGAGAGAGAGAAAGAAAGAAAGAAAGAAAGGAAGAAAGAAAGAGAGAGAGAGAGAGAGAGAAAGAAAGAAAGAAAGAAAGAAAGAAAGAAAGAAAGAAAGGCTTTGTGAAACAGGGTTTCTCTGTAAATTTGGAACCTGTCATGGAACTCACTCTGTGGAACATGCTTGACTTCAGCTCACAAAGATTCACCTGTCTCTGCCTCCTGAGTGCTGGGATTAAAGGCATGGACCACCACAGCCCAGCTCCAAATTATATTTTTATTGAGAATTTTTTTTCATTTAATGTATCCTGATCAGAATTTCCCCTCGCTCATCTCTTCCCAGATCCTCCTCATCTACCTATCCACCAAATCTTATACCTTACTTTTCTCTTTAGAATACCAGCAAGCAGATCAAATTTTTTGAAAAGTACAAAATAACATAAAAACAAGGAAGAATCAAGAAACACACACACCAAGGAAAGTGAAAACAGTAAAAAACACAAAATTAGAAACAATCAGTAAAGTAAGACCAAGAAGATAAAAAAAAAAAGCCCAAACAAGAAATATGAAAAAAATACTCCAACAATGTCAGTGAAATTTTCTTATGTTGTCCATCTACTGCTGGGCATGAGGTCAGCCTTTGAGTATGTTTGTATGCCCTGTGACATTCCATTGACATTGTGTGTGTGTATGTGTGTATGATTATATGTATTTACATAATATATGAAATATATACTATATATTATATTGGTAAGTAGCTGCCAATTAGAGATAGATTCTTGGATATGGATGAGAGCTTGTATGAATTTTCCCCTGTCAGTGCTGGGACACCATTCTGCTGCATAGATTCCTATTTTAAATAAATTTTAAATTGTTTTGGTGACAAGAGAGGATAAGGCAATTTGACAATTATACTTTTCCTTCATCTTATTCCCATGAAAACTAGACTAATGCCATATTTGCATGATTAAATTGAAGACAATATATATTTAATGTTTTGTAATACATTTAAGACTTGGATTATTGTTTAAACAGCTTGGTCTGAGAACCAACTGGTCATTTACTTTCATTATGGAAAATTGACTGAGCCCTTTCAAAGCCAAATAAATCAACCTCCTAACTGGCCTCTGTGAGGTGCAAGCATGGCCTATGATTATACTCAACACTCCTATCCTTCAAATAATAGCTGTGTCATTTGATTTCTGTTATAATACTTCAGTTTTACAAAGTCATAAGAATTCCTTGATCATGAGGTGGAGTAAGCAAAGTTATATTTCATAGAAAAGCCAAAGACAAAGCTTAATAGTAAATTATCTTTTCATAGAAAAAAATAATTCAATCTCCTATTTTACAAGGGAAATTCAAACCTAAATACTTGCTATATACAACATTCACAAATTTAAGATATTGTTCAAAAGGAACTTGTACCTGAATATTATTACCTATTAAAAGTAAAAATTAATCTGTCACTGAGAAATTTAACATACTAGCTTTTCATGGATTTTTTTCATCAAAATTAAACCATTTAGTCACATTATATTTTCCACCTTTGTATAAAGATTTTGCTATTACTCAGACATATTAATTAGATCGCTTAATACAAGAATTTTTAAAATGGGCCTCAAACCAATCCTTTTGAGTCTATACGTTTATTTCATGAATAGACCTCTCTATATTTATTGTCATTGGGATTTCTCTGGTGGCTGAGAAAGAACTGAAGAATTCTTGGTTTTCTTTTCTGTCTTATTTCATTGACCTTCTTTGTAAATTGAAATGTTAATTTTTATGGTTTTATTTATTTATTGAGAATTTCATACATTGTAGTTTTATTATATTATTTTCCCTCATCAAATTCCTTCTGTATCGTTTATGTGTTACCCACCAAACTTCATATTTTGCTCTCTTCTTCAACCCCTGCCCCCGACACACCCACAAAACACATGATTTGCATGGCCCAACTAATCCTCACCTTGAAATCTACGCTAGGGGCAGCGGGCGGCCGGAACCGGACGCGCACGGCAGCGGGCGGCCGGAACCGGACGCGCACGGCAGCGGGCGGCCAGAACCGGACGCGCACGGCGGGCGACGTAGCTGGCGCAGCGGCCGGGACCGGCGGGTACTGACACAGTGGCAGACAATGCAGGCGACAGGGACCAGGGCAACACCAAGAGCAGATCGCCCCAGGACAATTAAATCAAAGAGGTAGGCCTTTGGTTGGCGAGGTCCATGGCAAACAGGGAACCTGGTTCTTTTCCTGAAGACCCGTCTGAGGGGTGAGAGGGATCTTGGCCCCTGGCAGGAGCCAGGAAACAGAACGAGGGAATTTTGCAAGAGGAGCCTCTGGCCAGCAGGGAAACCTGATCTGGTTTTAAAAGACCAATTAGAGATCGTCAATAGGAGGAGATGGGCAGGCGCCAAGGCAAAAATTCTCCCAATAAGCTGAAAAACAACATGAAAGCACCAGAACCCAATGATCTTACAACAGAAGGACTTGAACACCCTAACACAGAAGAAGTGGAAAAAATCGACTTTATGAAAGCAATAGAGTCCCTTAAACAATATGTAAAAAACACCTTTATAGAAATGGATGAGAAGTATAACAAAAAGTTTGAAGAATTGAGTAAATACGTACATGAGACCCTGGGAAACCAAGAAAAAATGAACAAACAGGTAATGGAAACAGTTCAAGAATTGAAAACTGAAATGGAAGCAAGGAAGAAAGCACAAACTGGGGACCAGCTGGATACGGAAAATCTAGGTCAACGAGCAGAGCCTACAGAAACAAGCATAATCAATAGAATACAAGAAATAGAAGAAAGAATCTCAGATTCTGAAGACACCATAGAGAAAATAAACGCACTGATCAAAGAAAACAGCAAAGCCAACAAATTCTCATCACAAAACATTCAGGAAATATGGGACACAATAAAAAGACCAAACCTGAGAATAATAGGAATAGAAGAAGGGGAAGAATTACAGCTCAAAGGCCCAGAAAATATATTTAACAAAATTATGGAAGAAAACTTTCCCAACATAAAGAAAGATATTCCTTTGAATATCCAAGAAGCATACAGAACACCAAACAGACTGGATCAAAGAAAAGCATCCCCTCGCCATATAATAATCAAAACACAAAATATACAGGTTAAAGAAAGAATATTAAGAGCTGCAAAGGAAAAAGGCCAAGTAACTTATAAAGGTAAACCGATCAGACTTACACCTGACTTCTCTATGGAAACCATGAAAGCCAGAAGGTCCTGGATAGAGGTTCTTCAAAAACTAAGAGACCATGGATGCAAACCCAAACTTCTATACCCAGCCAAGCTAGTATTCACTATCAATGGAGAAAACAAGACATTCCAGGATAAGAACAAATTTAAACAATACGTAGCCACAAATCCAGCGCTACAGAAAGTAATAGAAGGAAAATCGCAACCCAAGGAATCCAACATTGCCAACACTGACTACAATAACTCAGGAATCTAGCGAACCTTCACCAGTACAACTCAAAGAAGGGACACACACAAACTCTACTACCGAAAACAGTAAGAATAACCGGAGTAAACAACCACTGGTCACTAATATCACTTAATATTAATGGTCTCAATTCACCTATAAAAAGGCACAGGCTAAGGGATTGGATACGAAAACAGGATCCAACATTCTGCTGTTTGCAAGAAACACATCTCAACCACAAAGACAGGCATCTACTCAGAGTAAAAGGTTGGGAAAAGGTCTTTCAAGCAAATGGTCCTAACAAAAAAGCAGGTGTGGCCATACTAATTTCCAACAAAACTGACTTCAAACTAAAATCAATCAGAAGAGATCGAGATGGACACTTTATACTCATAACAGGAACAATTCATCAGGATGACATCTCAATCCTGAATATCTATGCCCCTAATATAAAAGCACCCACTTATGTAAAAGAAATATTTCTAAAACTCAAGGCAGACATAAAACCACACACACTAATAGTAGGAGACTTCAACACACCTCTCTCTCCAATGGACAGGTCAATCAGACAGAAACCTAATAGAGAATTAAGAGAATTATTGGAGGTAATGAAGCAAATGGACTTAACAGACATCTACAGAACACTCCACCCAAATAGGAAAGAATATACCTTCTTCTCTGCAGCTCATGGAACCTTCTCAAAAATTGACCATATACTCGGAAACAAAGGAAACCTCCACAGATACAAAAGAATATCAGTGTCCACCTGTGTCTTATCAGATCACCACGGATTAAAGTTAGATGGCAACAACTATGCTACCCCCAGAAAGCCGACAAACTCATGGAAACTGAACAGTCAACTACTGAACCACACCTGGGTCAAGGAAGAAATTAAGAAAGAAATTAAAGTCTTCCTTGAATTTAATGAAAATAAAGAGACAACATACTCAAACCTATGGGACACGATGAAAGCAGTGCTAAGAGGAAAGTTCATAGCACTAAGTGCCCACTTAAAGAAAACAGAGAAAGCATACATTGGGGACTTAATGGCACACCTGAAAGCTTTAGAAAAAAAAGAAGCAGAGGTGCCCAGAAGGAGTAGAAGACTGGAAATAATCAAACTGAGGGCAGAAATCAACAAAATAGAAACACAGAAAACAGTCCAAAGAATCAATGAAACAAAAAGTTGGTTCTTGGAGAAAATCAACAAGATCGACAAACCCCTATCCAAACTAACTAAACAACAGAGAGAGAACACGCAAATAAATAAAATCAGAAATGAAAGGGGGGACATAACCACAGACACAGAGGAAATCCAGAGAATCATTAGATCTTACTATAAAAGCCTGTATGCCACAAAACTGGAAAATGCAAAAGAAATGGACATTTTTTTAGATAAGTACCATATACCAAAGCTAAACCAAGACCAGGTGAATGATCTAAATAGACCTGTTAGTCGCGAAGAACTAGAAACTGTTATCAAAAATCTCCCTTCCAAAAAAAGCCCAGGACCAGATGGGTTCAACGCAGAATTCTACCAGAACTTCCAAGAAGAGCTAATACCTATACTCCTTAACGTATTTCACAATATAGAAACAGAAAAGTCATTGCCAAATTCCTTTTATGAAGCTACAGTTACCCTGATACCAAAACCACACAAAGACCCAACCAAGAAAGAGAATTACAGGCCTATCTCACTCATGAATATCGACGCAAAAATTCTCAATAAAATACTGGCAAACCGAATTCAAGAACACATCAGAAAAATTATCCATTATGATCAAGTAGGCTTCATCCCAGAGATGCAGGGCTGGTTCAACATACGCAAATCTATCAATGTAATCCACCATATAAATAGACTGAAAGAAAAAAACCATATGATCATTTCATTAGATGCGGAAAAAGCATTCGACAAAATTCAACACCCCTTTATGATAAAGGTCTTGGAGAGAATAGGGATACAAGGGTCATACCTAAATATAATAAAAGCTATCTACAGCAAACCGACAGCTAACATTAAATTAAATGGAGAAAAACTCAAAGCCATCCCACTAAAATCAGGAACAAGACAAGGATGTCCACTCTCTCCATACCTCTTCAATATAGTGCTTGAAGTTCTAGCAATAGCAATAAGACAACATAAGGGGATCAAGGGGATTCGTATTGGAAAGGAAGAAGTTAAGCTTTCGTTATTTGCAGATGACATGATAGTATACATAAGCGACCCCAAAAATTCTACCAAAGAACTCCTACAGCTGATAAACACCTTTAGTAGCGTGGCTGGATACAAGATCAACTCCAAAAAATCAGTTGCCTTCCTATACACTAAGGATAAGGAAACAGAGAGGGAAATCACAGAAGCATCACCTTTCACGATAGCCACAAAGAGCATAAAATATCTTGGGGTAACCCTGACCAAGGAAGTGAAAGATCTATTTGACAAGAACTTCAAGTCTTTGAAGAAAGAAATAGAGGAGGACACCAGAAAATGGAAGGACCTCCCTTGCTCTTGGATTGGGAGGATCAACATAGTAAAAATGGCAATTCTACCAAAAGCAATCTATAGATTCAATGCAATCCCCATCAAAATCCCATCAAAATTCTTCACAGATCTGGAGAAGACAATAATCAACTTTATATGGAAAAACAAAAAACCCAGGATAGCCAAAACAATCTTATACAATAAAGGAACGTCTGGAGGCATTACCATCCCTGACTTCAAACTCTATTACAGAGCTACAGTATTGAAAACAGCTTGGTATTGGCATAAAAACAGAGAAGTCGACCAATGGAATCGAATAGAAGACCCTGACTTTAACCCACAAACATATGAACACCTGATTTTCGATAAAGGAGCTAAAAGTATACAATGGAAAAAAGAGAGCATCTTCAACAAATTGTGCTGGCAAAACTGGATGTCAATCTGTAGAAGAATGAAAATAGACCCATATCTATCACCATGCACAAAACTCAAGTCCAAGTGGGTGAAAGACCTCAATATCAGTCCAAACACACTGAACCTGATTGAAGAGAAAGTGGGAAGTACTCTACAACACGTGGGCACAGGAGACCACTTCCTACGTATAACCCCAGCAGCACAGACAGTAAGGGCCTCATTGAATAAATGGGACCTCCTGAGACTGAGAAGCTTCTGTAAAGCAAAGGACACTGTTGCTAAGACAGAAAGGCAACCCACTGACTGGGAGAAGATCTTCACCAACCCCACAACTGACAAAGGTCTGATCTCCAAAATATATAAAGAACTCAAGAAACTAGACCGTAAAAGGCTAATCAACCCAATTATAAAATGGGGCACTGAGTTGAACAGAGATCTCTCAACAGAAGAAGTTCAAATGGCCAAAAGACACCTAAGGTCATGCTCAACTTCCTTAGCGATCAGGGAAATGCAAATCAAGACAACTTTAAGATACCATCTTACACCTGTCAGAATGGCGAAAATCAAAAACACCAATGATAGCCTTTGCTGGAGAGGTTGTGGAGAAAGGGGTACACTCATCCATTGCTGGTGGGAATGCAAACTTGTGCAACCACTCTGGAAAGCAGTGTGGAGGTTTCTCAGGAAATTCGGGATCAACCTACCCATGGACCCAGCAATACCACTCTTGGGAATATACCCAAGAGAGGCCTTATCACACAACAAAAGTATATGCTCTACTATGTTTATAGCAGCATTGTTTGTAATAGCCAGAACCTGGAAACAACCTAGATGCCCTTCAATTGAAGAATGGATGAAGAAAGTATGGAATATATACATATTAGAGTACTACTCAGCAGTAAAAAACAAGGACTTCTTGAAGTTTGCAGGCAAATGGATGGAAATAGAAAACACCATCCTGAGTGAGGTAAGCCAGACCCAAAAAGAGGAACATGGGATGTTCTCACTCATATTTGGTTTCTAGCCATAAATAAAGGACATTGAACCTATAATTCGGGTTCTTAGAGAAGCTAAATAAGAAGGAGAACCCAAAGAAAATCATATAGGCATCCTCCTGAATATTAAACTTCATCAGGCGATGAAAGGAGACAGAGACAGAGACCCACATTGGAGCACCGGACTGAAATCTCAAGGTCCAAATCAGGAGCAGAAGGAGAGAGAGCACAAGCAAGGAACTCAGGACCGCGAGGGGTGCACCCATACACTGAGACAATGGGGATGTTCTATCAGGAACTCACCAAGGCCAGCTGGCCTGGGTCTGAAAAAGCCTGGGTCAAAACTGGTCTCGCTGAACATAGCGGACAAGGAGGACTACTGAGACCTCAAGAACAATGGCAACGGGTTTTTGATTCTACTGGACCTATTGGTTTCGTGGGAGCCTAGGCAGTTTCGTGGATGCTCACCTTACTAGACCTGGATGGAGGTGGGTGGTCCTTGGACTTCCCACAGGGCAGAGAACCCTGATTGCTTTTTGGGCTGACGAGGGAGGGGGACTTGATTGGGGGAGGGGGAGGGAAAGGGGAGGCGGCGGTGGGGAAGAGACAGAAATGTTTAATAAATAAATAAATTAATTAAAAAAAAAAGAAATTAAAGATAGAATGAAATGAGCCACAAAAAAAAAAAAAAAGAAATCTACGCTAGATATGGTCAATATACTCAGCATGATTCCACTAAAGATAATGGATTTCTGTTTTCAAGCAGTTGGGAATATCAAATAGGTTCCTAGGTAGGAATAGAATATTTTTCCCACCTCACTTTTATAAAGCTAATAGGTGTCTTACCTGAATGTATATATGTCTTGTGCATGCTGTCATTCTCTGTGAATGCATATGTGCATCAGACCTGTTATAAATGGAAAATGTTGGGGCTGGAGAGATGGCTCAGCGGTTAAGAGCACTGACTGCTTTTCTGGAGGTCCTGAGTTGAATTCCCAGCAACCACATGGTGGCTAACAACCATCTGTAATGATTTCTGGTGTCCCATTCTGGCCTGCAGGCAGATATACAGGCAGAAGACAGTATACATAATAAATAAATAAACAAACAAACAAACAAATATTTAAAAATTAAATAAATAAATGGAAAATGTTGTTCCCTTGAAACCATGTGCCACCTCTGACTCTTATAATCTCTTCCCTTCATTTCTATTTAGGTCCATGAGCCTGAACTGCAGCCATTAGAGAGACACTCTATAAGGTCTGAGTGTCCTAAATCTCTCATTCTTGCTACTGTCTCTGTTCAGTTATTGGTCCCTGGGTTAATTACCATCTACTACAGGAAGAAATTTCTCTGATAAGGGCTGAGTAATACTTCCATGGGTATAGGAATTGGTTTTGTGTGTTTGTTTGTTTGTTGTTGCTATGAACATTTAGCTAAATAAACATAGGCATTTCTCATAAGGATCCTGATAAATCCAGACTCCTGTTCTTGGCCTCATTAACAGTAACAAGTATGGATTTTACCTCATGAAGAAAGCCTTGAGTCCAATCAAAATTTGGTTGAGTAGAGTCATACTGTTAGTGCCTTTGTGGACCAGGGTCATATCTTGCAAGCAGATTGCTATTGTAGCTTGGCGAGATTGATGACTACTATAGTCTTCTTCACTGATGTAAAAATGTTCTACAATATTAGTACTAATAACGTATAGTTATAGAAAATCTCCACATGAATGACCTTTACAAGTTTTCAAAAATTGGCACATCTATTCAAGGTATGACTGTTTCCTGCCTATTGAAATTCATTCCCATTCCCTGCTGACCATCATGTCTGTGATTACACACCATAGGCAAAAAGACTATTCTCATTCCAAAAGCTCCTGTTGCCTCAGGTCTTTTATCTTTAACATCAACAAAGACATGATCTTGTCTCTGTGCTTTAGGTAGATTATTTCCAAACACTGTACTCCATTGCCATCGTAAAAGAAAGAATGCATTTCTCACTCTGAACAGGCAAAAGTTGTGAAAAGAAGACTGAAAGAGCAGTAGCCACACTAGGCCAATCAGTTTTTTCCCCCTAACTAACTCAAAAGAAAAACCATGTAGAATCAAATCAACCAGCATCTCTAAAACATCTTCATTTGAGCCTGTGTGATCTCACCTACCCAGAGAGACAGAGTACCATTTTCTGAGGGAAAGTATGTGCCTAGAGTTTGCAGGTTTGTTTTAAAAATGAAATAACTTATGCAAAAGATATTCAAATATGTACACAAATAAAGCAAAAAAAGTTGATGATTCTACTACTGTGATTGAACTGAGAATCTTCAATATTGAGAAAAGTCTGCTGTTTAGGTAAAATATAGGTGGAAAAATTATTTTATCAATTATGGTAACACTTTGCTTGTTGTTTATACAGAAAAAGGTCAGAGAGTTAAGGGAAAGTGACACTTTTGTTTTTTAACACAGTCAGGGAGTGTTTCTATTTAATTGACAGATTTAAAAAAAAAGTAGGCTCCAGTTTCAGCTAGTCACTATGTCACTGAAAAGTCCCTGCTTCACATCTGCATAATCCCTGTGGGGTTTGGGTATCATTGGTGCAAGTACAGTAAGGTGTATTGAACTGTCCCCTAGGGAACTGTTCAACAAGGGAAGTTTTAAAAAAAGCAAACATTATAAGTGAAAGCAATAAGCTTTGGGGAAATGTGGAGATAAGAACAGTATTAATAGACATTAATCCTGCCTCCAGCATTATAAATTTCAACTTACATTCAGCTCAGATGCCAAGGCAGTCTACAGTGTTTGCCCATAAGAATTCTCTGCATGGCATGGGCATTGTATTGGTGTCAGCCTATAATCCGTTCCCCATTCACAACAGTCTCCTTCCCACATTGCTTTTAACATTCACCCTGCAGAACACAGATGGATAACTTATGAACTTAGTATCGCTAAGGCTGCCTTTGAACTTAAGTCACATTAAATTTCTCTCAAACACATATATCGGGGTACCAAAGAGGGAGCATTATTTCCAAAGACCACACCCGAACTCCAGGAGCATTTGAGTCCTTCATACTGCTTAACAATTTCTCTAAGCACAAGTCAAAGTTTCTATAGAAATCTTAAGTTTGAATTTTTTTTCAAGGGAAATAAATGTTGGTTCCTGAAACAAAGGAAATCAGGCCAGATGGAGTAAATGTCACAAGTAAATACGCACTGGTTATAAAAATTTTAAGGCTGTGTTGCTAAAATTGAGATAATGGCCCATAGAAGAAATGAGTGTAACCATGCATTGTTTAGTTTGACATTTAGTTTTTTTGTGAAGTGATTTGATGTTGCAGAGCCTAAAAATGTTGTGTAATGTATTTGATATTTATGTAGCAATTTATATTTGTTAAAAATCTTCTAGGACATTTATTGCTTTATGATTCATACTCTCAAGTGTACAACCCACTTCTTACATATTGAGAAAGAACTTTGGAAATTGATCTTTTTTTCAGGCATACTATGTTGACAAGTAATAAATTGTTGCAAGATTAAATACCCAATATGTTCTAGAACTTGTCAAAGTTCAATACAAATTAGCCCAAGTCTAAAAGCAAGACTACCATTCATAGATATGTCTATTTTATGCTTGCATTACATCCAAGAGCCCTTATTTATGGTCAACTTCAACTACATTGAATTTGTAAGCACCCCTGGCTATATCTATGAGGGGTTTTCATACAGCATTGACTTGGGGGGAAAGCCTCACCCTGAAGGTGGGCGACCCTGTTTCGTATTCTGGGAGGTCTAATAATGAAATGGTAGTGAGAAGAAAACAAACAGAGATCTAGCATTTCCCCTCCACTGCTTCATGACCTGCCTTTCTTTCCTGTTGTACCCTGACATATTAATGCTTCTGGAAACTAAGCCAAGTTAAATGCTCAGATTTCTCTATGAGCTATTGTAGTCACAGCAATGAAAATTGATTAATATGTGTTCAATAACCATATATGTTTCCACAACTTATACTTCTAAAATTCATAAATTAAGACTTTAAAAAAACTCAGAAACTTCAATATTCAATATATTATAATTTTTAGATTTATTTGTACTGGTTAAAGTAGCATCGGTGACTGTGGATAATCAGGTACCTAAGTTTCAAGAATATGTGTTAATTTTACCGATTCATTTCACACCTGTTCATCTGAAATGTTTAATACTTGATCAGTGTAGTGCCCAAACAAGGATATTGAGATACGTGAATGAGTTTGGCACTCTGTCTTTCTTTTTGTGCTCTATAACAAAAATACCATGAGAATCTCAGTTTTTAAGAAATCATGCAAATTATCCAAGAGCATCCTGGATGTGGTACTTGTTTGCAGTGCCACTAGAAAGAGAATATTTCACTCTTTAATAAATTTTTAATAATACAGCAAATTAATTTGAATGCTATATTTTGTGGCTTAGTTATACTAACTTAATGTTCGAAGTGAAATATTTAAAACTTTCTACTAATTAATATTCTCTCAGGTTAAATAAACATATATTAAATTCCCAAACTGCAAAAAATTGGTGATTTTTACTTTGTCACATTCAAATAATACTTCGTATATAATAATTGTCAATAACATATTGAGTAATGAATGTTTCCTTCTTTTAACCAGAAGACATGAGAGAGAAACTTTTTTCTTTCCTCATATAGTACATCCCAACTACAGTTTCCCCTCATTTCTCCCTCCCAAGTCTCTCCCCTCACCTCCTGTTTCCCCCAAATCCACCCCCTCACCACCTGTTAGAAAAGACTTGACCTCCTAGGGAAATTTACCAAACATGGCATAACAAGCGACAATAAGATCGGGCACAAATCTTCACATCAAGGCTGGAGGAGTCAAATCAATAGGAAAGCAGGGTACCATTATTTGGCAAAAGAGATGGGGTTAGTGGTGGAATAGGGAAACAAATCTAGGGCAACTCAATGACAGGCTGGTCATTCGCCAGTTTTTCTGACTGGTGTGGCCTGCACCTGTACTCTAACCGGTGCAAGAAGAGATCATTTTTTAAGGAAACCTTCAACAGTGATGTTGACTGCTGTAGCGAGCTGCATGGTGTCACACCTGAAGGAGATGTATAATCAACTCCTGAGATGGCTAAGGCCTGACCTATGCTATGATAACGCAATGATCATCAGCTGCTTGCATATGCGTGGGCCTCTGGGCAGTGCCCACCTGCCAGTCCGGGATTGGCAGCCCATGCCTACTTAAGGGCTGGGAGAGGTTTGCAAAAAGAGGAGCAAGGAGAAGAAAAAGAGGAAGGAAAATAAGAGAAGAGAGAGGGTAAAAAGAGAGGGAAAGAGAGAAGGAGAAGGAGAAAGATTATTGTGAATAAAGTCCTGAAGACTGATGCAGGAACAGCCCCTGGTGTTGCATTTTTCCTTGCCGGACAAGGTAGAGACGCGACACACTGCAATTTTTTATTCCAATCTGTTGTTTAATTTTTTTTCTTATACAGTGGGGATAGTATTTTGCGTCTCACAGAGTAATCATTTGAGAATCAATTAAACAAATAGAGTAAATGCCTTCAACAATGATTAGCTTACTTCTATAACATTTTTCAATCAAAAATGATGCTTCAAGCACTGAAATTTCTGTCACTGATAATTAGGTGACCTCTGAACTCTAACTTATAATTGATGCAAAAGGGCACTGAAAATTGTCACATATACAACTTTTACCTCTCTGCAAAATGCTGGATGCTTTGTCTATACAATATACTCATTTCCAGAAACTGAGCATTTACGTTTTCTGCCACACTGTATACATGTCCAACTATGAATACTATAACAGGAAGGGAAGAACTCTTTGGGGTTTTGGGTCTTCTATTATTTTCATATAATTCACTTTTGAGTCGATTTCTTCTAATTTTTCTGGAGTAGGGTGTACAATTCTTCTTGTTTCGGGATCCCTTGATTCTGGTGAAGTCATGTTGCCTTTCAGGTTGTTGGAGGAAGTCTTGCATTGGCGCCTTCCCATCTCCTCCTTCAAATGGAGCCAGAAG
>NW_026067957.1:97924-109857 GCF_014885135.2 Alexandromys fortis
AGCATGTAGTCATTTAAAAAAAAAAAAAAAGTGTCCATAATTTAGATTAGTCTTTCTCCCTTTTACACAGAGAAGCAGTTCCCTTTGCAATGGACAAAATTGGACTTAATAGTCTGTATCCTTGAATATGATATGATGATGGAGGAGGGTCATCTTTCTATCTGTTGTTTCATTGGTTAAGTAATAAAGAAACTGCTTGGCCTCTGATAGGGTAGAATTTAGATAGGCGGAGTAAACAGAACAGAATGCTGTGAGAAAGAAGCTGAGTCAGGGAGTCGCCATGATTCTCCCACTCCAGACAGAAGCAGGTTAAGATCTTCTCTGGTAAGCCACCTCATGGGCTACACAGATTATTAGAAATGGGCTAGTCCAGGTGTGAGAGTTAGCTGAGAAGAGGCTAGATATATCTTTCCTGGAAAAAGTAGAACAGTTCTTTTTACAACTCCCTAACCTCACTTAACATTTTTATTCTAGTCAGTGATAGTTTCTAGAAGAAAAAAAAAAAACATAGAATAAAATAGCTGTTTAATAAGAGTTATTAAAATTAGTTTTATTAATAGTACAATGCAATTTTATAATGAGAGAAATTTAACAGTCTGTTCTCTGCATATTTTACATTTCTTTGACTAATTCATCCTTCAATAGAAGTACACCCACTTAATTTTATAACCTACTCAAGGCACACTGTAGGCACTGATGGGAATTACTATGTGTATGTATAATATATATGTGTGTGTGTGTTTGTGTATGTATATATGTAGTAATATAGATGAAATGCTAATTGTTATGTTTTAGTTCTTCAGTGAAACCCATTGTCCTCTTTGATCTGCTATATAATGCCACCCATTTGGAAAATAAAGCAATTCCATTAAAATCTGAAGAAGTTATTTGATCAGAGACATAAGCATTGAATTACTTTGACTTCTAAGGAAAATGAGAGAAGATGAAGAGCATCATACTTTTGGAAAAAAAAAATTGTCTTCCTAAATAAAAGCCTAGTGATTTGAGATAACATATCCCTTTGGAATGCACAATTTCAGACTTGGGTTCTGAGATATTGCAAATATCTGGTCTCTTCCTTTGAATGCTGAGGATGGAATTCTTTTAAATTAAGGTTCCCATTAGCCTGTTCAGTGTTCTAACATCAATTTTCATATGATAATGTACTTTCAATGTATCTATTTTTCTTTATTTTTTTTAAAGAAAAAATCCTATAGGCTTTATTTTCTGGCTCATGCTTTAATATACATACAACTACTATATCTACAGCAGTGTAAAGGGACACTTATCTTTTCAGTTTGGGGAGGAATATTAAAGTTAAGTGTCATAGATTAGGCTGCAACCTAAGAGAGAGATATCCATAGAGATCTACCTATCATGCTTTAAGTATGTATCTACACTCCTGGATAAAAGAAGTCCTGAGTCCACTAGGCATATGGAAAATACATAGATTTTCTTGGATTTACTGTTTGCATTTCTTTTTTATGAGTAGACATAATTAATGGGTGACAGCTACCAAGGAGTGAGGATTCTCATTAATAAATGATACCCATGTAACAGAGTGATCCCATTTCACAGATTTCTTGTAAATCTGCTTTGCCATGAATTCTCATCTCTTTGAGTCACATTTCCTCCCTAACTTCGTATTTCAGAATTCATTTAACTACAAGCAGGTTTGAAAATTGTAGGGGTGTGTGTTGAGAACATACATATCTGCCGAAATGGACTCATACAGAGTCATAGACAGGCCCCTCTACATTCTTAATTATTTTCCTAATGGGATATATCAAAAACTTGTAATTGTAGAAAGTTCAAAGAGAACGGTAAAACATCATTGATAACATTTAGAATGGCTGACAGTGGAATGGAACACTTCTCCCCTTTCTTTGGATAGGCTTCTGTTATAACCAGCAGATTCTCAATAGATTCTTAGTGAGCTGGGAAAAGATTCATGTGACCCTCGTTCCCACTTCCCACTACACAGTAGAATGCTGTTATTTCTCACTGCTACCTTAAGCTAATGAATTTTAAAACTATGTCTTTGTCTTCATCTGTTTTGTTTTACTAAGTGTGAAATATGAAGAATCATAATAATTTAAATAATGACTCAGAATGAGCTTCTTATATTTTTCCCTAACTAAATATTCAGTTTTAACCCTCTGTAACATACACACACACACACACACACACACACACATGCATGCATGTACACATGCACACACACACACGTATACCTTTCTACTCTCTACTCCATTTTTCCTTTCTGGGATCTGTTTATGACACAAGTAAACAGGAACTTTCTCTAATATGCTGGGTGTTGTACTATAAATTCTGGGATATTATTATGTGATCAATTGAAAACATTTACTGATTTTCTTACAGTTTTTAATATTGTCATAATAGTTTGATTATAAACATTCAAATTTTCATTAACTGCTCTTTAATTCACTAATTAAATGAAAAATCATAAGCAACCAGTGCTGTATGTAGGTGCTCATGCCACACTGAAGGATAGCATGGGAGTCTATACTACCCATCGAGAGAAATAAATGGAAAGCTCTATGGGTGATATTTATACCAATAACTTAAAAGATATATGATAAAAAATAATTTTCTCCAATATACTTACTTTCTTGTGTTCAAGATGCTTTAACAATATGCTCAATTTTGTGGCTTATAAACAATAATCTTTTATATAACTCAAAACAACTATGCTTGATGTGTCATTGATGGAGGTTAGGAGTCACACATGGCATGACAAATAAACAGACTATATACACCCATAAAGTACTCAATAACAACAACAGAGAAGTATCTAGCAAATTTATATAAAGCTCATCATCCAGAAGCATGTTATGGAGCCCAGTGATAATGGGGAAAAGAGAAGCAGACTCTGACAACTGTAGGGTGTCCTCTGGCATGAGTAATGCATGGTTTATCATCATCAAAATAACTGATCTTGCTAGACTTCTCAAGATGTTCGGTGCCTTGAAAAGCACCATACACTTCACTTTGGGGACCATCAGTCCATGAAGTTAGGGCTGAATTCTATCAGGTTGATGCATACCTTGGTGACCTGCAGGGGCAAAAAGGAAGCATGCATACCCACACATGTGAAGGTTGGGATCCTGTGGATGAGCAGTTTCGTGTTACCACATTCAAGCCTGTAAGGCACAGTAACTTTCTAACATTTTGGAGGCTCTAAAATCCAAGATCAAAGCAGTAGCAGAATCTGTGTCCAGTGGGCATCTTTCTTCCCAGTTTACAGGTGGTGCTCTTTCTCTTTTCCTTTATTGAATGAAATGGGTTAAGGCAGATCCTGTACAAGAGATTCTCTTGAAACAAGCTCTTAGTGCCTACTCAAGTACAATGACCTTATCTCCTAACATTACCTTGGCATTGAAATTTTAACTATGTCATAGATTAATATTTAACTATATAAAATGATTTTCATAGTGATGTAAATATAAAATGATAAAATAATTGTGTAATAGATAACATTATAAAAATTGTTCCTTTTTTTATTTTTGAGAATATAGTTATATAATTTTCACCCTTCAAACCTTCCCATATACCCATCTTGATCCCTTTCAAATGTTGATAGATCATCTGAAAATGGATGTCTAATACTGAAGAAGAAAAACTTCAACAGTATGTCTATAGTTCCAACCACTAAGAAAATTTGGTCCTGAGGGTTGCTTGAAGCTAGGAATGAGAAAAAATTTCCAAAAAAAGAAAAATAGGAAGACTCTATTTCAAAACAAAAGAAAAGGGAAAACCACATAAGTGGAGTATGTGGAACTAGGATGAGCAATTTAAATTGAAATGTCAACAGATAACATCTATTTTTTTCTATATGTACCTCTTCCTTCATCCTGCACATTTGGCTCCTTGCTTTACCTTACTATAGGCTAACTCTGCAGAAGCTGTGATTTTCAGAAAAACTATATTCTTCAGTTCAAACATCTTTACATAAGCAGAAACTACACTTCTCATAGCAAGTGATTTTGGAAAAACTTGACTTGCCCAATAGCATTAACAGCTATGAAGTTTTGTTTTGAAGTGCCCCCATTTTGCTCTTAAAAATATTAATTGGTAGCTCTTCCAAAGGTTCTGAGTTCAATTCCCAGAAACCACATGATGGCTCACAACCATCTGTAATGAGGTCTGGCGCCCTCTTCTGGCCTGCAGACATACATACAGATAGACTATTGTATACATAATAAATAAATATTTAAAAAATAAAAAAAAATATTAATTGGTTCAGATAAATCTTCCCAGTTTGACATCATGGTTTCTGAATATCTGTAACCTCAAAGAATTAAAAACACTCAAAGCTAAGATTTAGACTTAGGATATCAATTTTTTGTGTGCTATGGAATATTTTATCCCTATTCATTTGTTACTTTAGGGAAAAATTTCATACAATTATGGCATTCAAGGATATCTCACAAAGGTTTTGAGTTTTATTTAGCTCAAATGGGAATCCTCAAAGAAGAGAATTAGTGTTAGGTACGCATCCCCTCAGAAATGTGTATTCAGGGTTATAGTAAATATTTCTGTTGTTTTTTGAGACAGGGATTCCATGTTTGATTGTCCTGGAACTAGCTCTATAGACCAGACTAGCCTCGGTCTCCCAAGTTCTGGCATTAAAAGCCTGTGCCATTACTACCCAGCTTAAAATAATGTATTAGTAATAACTGGTCTTCTTTAGCACTTTTTAGCTTATATTAAGGAAAGGAAATTCTTAAGTACTGTAAGAGTTTTTTATACATTACACAAGAGGATGTGATTCCTTGAGAAATAGCTATGGTTGACAAATAAATGTATATATACTTAAAATGAGTTGGTTTCATTTACAAGATTAAGGTTAGCAAAATCATGATAATGAGCACATTTAAAGATTATATAGTTATCTAGCTTTTTCCTTTACATGTATATGAAATACGATACATTTCTTAATTATCTAAATATAGTGTCAACAACTTTTGAATACATAGTAAACTACTATTGGTTATATTATCCATCATGATACATGTGATAGCTTCAGAGTACTATGATAACAAAATTTATACGCTTTCCTTGGTACCAAGGAGCTATTGTGTTTCTATTATTTGAATTAATCCATTTCACAGAAATAAATTGTCTTAAGCAGTATTTTTTTCTAAGTTAAGCTCACTTAACGTTATATTTAATGTCTTATCGAAACTGTCAGACATAAGGATTCCTTTATTTTTAAAACTAAGAAGTATTCCATTCTTTTTCTTTTAATTTCCTTCACTTTTAGGCAATGATTGTTTTCACATCTCAGCTATTGTGACTACTGCAACATTTTATTATTCTGAAGAATTTTGGAGTTATAGAGTGAAATGACCATAATTGTATTTCTATCAGTTGTGTGTGGAGATTCTCTTTTTCATCTTTCCAGAACTTCTTATGATTATCTTGTATTTATTTATTCATTTTTTCATGCCTTGTGTTCCATTGCTTTCTACTGCTTCTTTTCTTCTGACAGAATAATCTTAAGAGCAATTTTGAGGATCACATATATGGCTTGCATGGAATAATTGAGGATTAAGCCAAGAGACTTGTTCTTTTTGCCTAATGAGCCATCGGTCCCTAAGTTACACTCTCAAGCCTACTTAATATTTTCTTAATATTTATATACTGCTTGATTTTAAAAATTATATTTTATTTTATCTTACAATTTAGGTTTTGATTCTTTATTAAGACATTTGTAGATGCTCATTTTCCTGACCTTAGTTACTAAACAGTTTCTTGATTCTAGTGGTCTCATTGTGTTTGCTTAGAATTCCACATTCTACGAAGTCTTTCACAGCTGCCCGTGAGTTTAAAAATGGAAACTCTCCCTTCCCGTTTTAAGTGGCAGACTTTAAAAGAAAATTAATCTTACCAGTGTGTGCAGCTAATAATCTTCAGGCTCTCCCATACATTTTCTATAGATATTCTCCTACATCCTTCTTGCTCTCTGACAGAGAAATTCTAGTGCTGTATTGCATCGCTTAATTCCACGGAGCTAGACCTTCTCTTCAATGCTCCTGTTGTTTAATCTAGGGTAGTGACTGAAATGCTAAACACTGAATCCCTCTTTAATTGCCATAGCTGAATGGTCAGCTTGCGTGCACATAAAGTCACTCACAAAAGCTTATACTTATTCAGAGAGTCCGGCATATATATTCAAACCGAACTCTCTGAATATGGCAGACAATGAGGGCTGCAGAGAAGCCAAGGACACTGGCACTGGGTTTTGATCCTACTTCATGTTCTGGTTTTGTGGGAGCCTAGCCAGTTTGGATGTTCACCTTCCTAGACCAGGATGGAGCGAGGAGGACTTTGGACTTTCCACAGGGCAGGGAACCCTGACTGCTCTTCAGACTGGAGAGGGAGGGGGAGAGAAGTGGGGGCAGGAGGAGAAGAGTGGGAGAAGGAGGAGGGAAATGGGAGGCTGGGAGGAGGCGGAATTTCTTTTTTTCTTTCAATAAAAAAAATGATCATAAAAAAAGAAAAGAAAAAAAACAAAAACAAAAGCTTATACTTGCTCTCATATGTAGAGCAGGTTTGTGATGATATATTTTGGATTCTGAAAGACAGTCCTAGTCTCTTTATTGTTTTTTTTTTCTTTTTTTTTTTTTTTCGAGACAAGGTTTCTCTGTAGCTTTTTGGTGCCTGTCCTGGAACTAGCTCTTGTAGACCAGGCTGGCCTCGAACTCACAGAGCTCCACCTGCCTCTGTCTCTCAAGTGCTGGGATTAAAGGCGTGTGCCACCACCGCCCAGCCTTAGTCTCTTTATTGTAAAATAAATTTTAGGGCCTATGGTGATACATTCTGAATCTTACTCTTATATTCACACAAAAGAGAAGCTACCATCCTTCAAAGAAGTCACTCTTTGCCATAAAAGTAAGTCATTACAGAAAACCAATTGAACAAATGCAGCGATCAGTTGAGTACGGGGTATCCAGCCCTAAAAGGCACAGCTGGGTCATATCTGCTGAATCAGTGCTTCATAGAACCTCACAGAAAAGGGGGGTGGAAAGAATGTGTGAGATGGGACACCAGGAAGACTCCTATGAGATAGTGTCTCTTAGAAATGACTGAATAAACAAGACCAGAACACTAACAATATCAGTAGATTTGCTAAATTAGAGCAGGATAATTCCACAAGACCCCGTCCCGTTTCAAAGAACTGTAGTCAGCTAAGGACTTCTGGGAGAGAGAATTAACCTTTCTCAGAAATGAGTTTCTTATTGGTGATCCAACACAAATTGATCAACCCTGAAACCGTGTACATACGAACCAACAAACCTCGATGCAGGTTGTATTTTTGCATCAACTCAAAAAGAGTTAACTTGTACATGGCATAGGTATTGATTTGAAAAACCTATGCTGTCTAGGAGAGTCATTGTCCCTTTATAATCTTCCCATTGCTGATGGCACTTACTACTACTCCTTACTCCATTACTTCCTATTTTCTGTTATCACCTGTGTTCTGTAAGTCCGCCCTTGGAACAACTCTCCTCAATGGTCTTGTAGTAATTTCCAGACATGGTAGGTATATTGAATAAATTAAGCTCCGTGCCATATCCTTTGTCTTTCATAAGTTATGCTTAATAAACTATATAGGCATATATCCTTAGGTAAACCTAGATAAAATTCTGTCATTAATAAATATTTCAGCATTTTAGTATAAAAATTGTTTCCTAATTTCACATCATTTGTGTGTGTGAGTCACCAACTAAGTTTAATTATGATTCCTGTTGTGGTAGATTATATGCTGAACATTGAAAGAAGGGGCACACTTGGGAAGAGCCTAATCAAGAGGTAAGAAGATGGGAGAAGTAAAATTGAACAAACGTATTATGTAAATGTCAGAAATTATCAAATAATTAAACACATGTATGCCACATAATGAATTAATTAATCAAATCACATATATAAACACAAAATATTTTATATTCTCTTGAATTATTTATTAATTTTTAAAAATGGAGAATTGGTGATTCAATGAATGACTTGTGTTTTATTTGTGGAGATGGTGAGGAATCCATTCTTCTACAATGCAGTTTTCTTTGCACAATATGGCTGACTTCGCTGTCTAATTATACTGCATTTTGTCCGTAGCTACCCTTGGAAATCTTTGATTTGTGTCCTATTGTCTGGTGCCATCAGGGGAACATTGTGAAACTCTTATACAAAATGCTCTGCTGTAGATGAAAAGGTTCCATCATAAGTACATTTTAAATCCTATTAGATTTTTTTTTCTGCTGGCTGTTAGCTACAATTCATTATTTTATCCACAAGTATATTACAAACAATGCACTTCAAAAGATGTTCTTATAGGTAAATTTTAGCACTTGCCCCTCATAGATTATCATGCCTTCCTGTTTATCAAGGTTTGCATTTTCAACTTCCTGCCCACTTGGGTGTTAGCTTGATTTGCATTGTTTCATTCAAATTCTAGTATCAGTTTGCAGTCTTTTATCAATGTGTGTTGAGTCCTTTGTGTGTAACAGACTGCATTTGCTTCTGAGTTCACGGAAAAAAAAAAAGCCTACATTCACTGTATACCTTTTAATTTAACTGTAGACAATCAAAGGATGTTTAGTTTTATTTGCTCTTAGAAATACATCATTTTTCTACTATTCTAATTTTTAGTATATATTTGTAATTGGAGTATATTTTGAGCTTTTTGTGGCAATATATGTCTAATAATATATTTTGTTTAATATATTCTAAAACCTATGACATTTCTTCTTTCACTTCTGATTTCATTTCAGAGATCCATACATATTCATTATTTTTTATTCAAGGCCACCATGGGCTACAAGAAATTGACTTTCTCTAATAGAGAAACAGAGTTCACCCAAAATTGATCCCATCATTTGGGATCCCACACCTTTAATCCCTGCACTAAAGATGTGGAGACAGGTGTGGTATGGCTGGGTGGAGAGAAGAATTTAAGGCAGAAGCTCATTGTAGTCTGAGGTTTGGTGGAGACACTTGCAATCTGAGGATGCAGTCGGAGGACGCAGTTTGAGTATACTGTCTGAGGACAGGTTTGCCCTTTTGATCTGAGAATTAGATAGAGGCAAAAGGCACTTTTTCTCTGATCTCTCAGCTTTCACCCCCTGATAGGTGACTCCAGGTTTTTATTATTAGGAACAATTAAAATTCAAGGTACAGATTATACATTTGAGACACCTTAGAATCTTTTTCTCACAGAACCCAAATCTATGCTGTCTAAGGCATCAATACCATAGAACATATGGAGCTCTTTATTCTCAATTTACTCTAAATATCTTCAGGAATATCAATGATTAACCACCATAGCAAGGTTATTCCATAAGTTTTTTTCCACTGAAGAATTAATTGTGTACTCACACAGAAAGTCTTTATTACATGGAAATTACAATTTCCTCTCTAGACTTATTTTTAGCCCACATACTAGTGAAGCTACCCACCTGTTTAGTCCTGAGAGGAAGACACCATAAATCCAAAAGAGAGGGCTAATAAAAAGCACTTGTCATTTGGAACTGGTATGCATCTGTGTGAATTCAGCACTCAACTCTCTCCACTGAGGCTATTCAAAGTCACTTGCTGTTCTCGTTCCTAAGGTTATGTGTGATGAGAAACAGATGCAGAGGTTTTGAACTTTTCTGGGCTGAAAGATGCCATGTGGCTAAAATATTCTGTGATTGATGAAACTTCATTTTGCTTTTGATAGCCTTCAATGATGATTCAAGTTACTAAATTAATTACAAAACCTGTCTTGGTGAGTAGTTTGAACTGCTGTGATCTTTATAATATTTTGTTTCTTTTTTTATAGATTTTATTGAGCTCTACATTGTTTTCTCTGTTCTCTTCCCTTCCTCTCCCCTCCCCTTCAACCCTCTCCCATGGTCCCCATTTCCCAATTTACTCGGGAGATCTTGTCTTCTTCTACTTCCCATGTAGATTAGATCCATGTATGTCTCTTTTAGGGTCCTCATTGTTTTCTAGGTTCTCAGGGATTGTGAATTGTAGGTTGGTTTTCTTTGCTTTGTGTTTAAAAGCCACATGAGTGAGTAAATATGACATTTGTCTTTCTGGTTCTGGGTTACCCCTCTCAATATGATGTTTTCTACTCTCAACAGAAGAATATAAAATCCTGAAAGGCACTGAAGGAAATGCTCAACACTCTTAACCAGCAGAGAAATGCAAATCAACACAACTCTGAGATTTCATCTTATACCTGTAAGAATGGCTAACTAAGATTAAAAACACTGATGGCAACTTATGCTGGAGAGCTTGTGGGGTAAAAGGAACACTTCTGCATAGCTGATGGGAGTGTAAGCTGGCACAGCCCCTTTGAATATCAGTATGGTGACTTGTCAAAAAATTAGGTAACAACCTTCCTCAGGATCCAACAATATCATCTTTGGGTATATATCAAAAGGATGCTCAATTGTATCACAAGGTCATGTGCTCAACTACGTTCCTCTTAAGAATTTTCTATTAATGGAATAAAGCAGATTAGTCAGGATAAAAACTATTTTATTGATTATCATCAAAACATAGCTTTTTACTATATATATATATTCTATATCTTTTATTTTTTTTACAATTTTATGATGTTTTATTGTAATAATTACCTCTTTTGCCAGAATATTATGCATGTCAAAAGAAAATTTATCAGAAATTTATAAATGATTATTTATTTATTTATTTATTTATTCATTTATTCATTATTCTTTAATTAAAAGTTTCTGCCTCCTCCCCACCTCCCTTTTCCCTCCCACTCCCCACACTTCCCATGTCCCACTCCCCTCCCCCTCTCTCTCCAGTCCAAAGAGCAGTCAGGGTTCCCTGCCCTGTGGGCAGTCCGAGGTCCTCCTCCCTCCATCCAGGTCTAGGAAGGTGAGCATCCAAACCGGCTAGGCTCCCACAAAGCCAGTACATGCAGTAGGGTCAAAACTCAGTTCCATTGTCCTTGGCTTCTCAGCAGCCCTCATTGTCCGCTATGTTCAGTGAGTCTGGTTTTATCCCATGCATTTTCAGTCCCAGTCCAGCTGGCCTTGGTGATCTCCTAATAGATCAGCCCCACCATCTCCGTGGGTGGGTGCACCCCTTGTGGTCCTGACTTCTTTGCTCATATTCTCCCTCCTTCTGCTCCTCATTGGGACATTGGGAGCTCAGTCCAGTGCTACAGTGTGGGTCTCTGTCTCTATCTCCATCCATCGCCAGATGAAGGTTCTATGGTGATATGCAAGATATTCATCAGTATGGCTATAGGATAGGGTCATTTCATGTTCCCTATGCTCAGTTGCCCCAGGAACTAACTGGGGACATCGCCCTAGGCACCTGGGAGCCCCTCTAGGTCCAAATCTCTTGCCGACCCTAAGATGGCTCCCTTAATTAAGATATGTGCTTCCCTGCTCCCCTATCCAATCTTCCTTTATCCCAATCATCCCGTTTCCCCAAGTTCCCCCCAACCTCCCCTTCTCACTTTTCTCTCTTCATCTCCCCTTATCACCCTCCCAACCCACCCCCAAGATCCCAATTTTTGCCCGGCAAACTTGTCTACTTCCCATAACCATGAAGATAGCTATATGTTTTTCTTTGGGATCACCTTCTTATTTAGCTTCTTTAGGATATCCAATTATAGACTCATTGACCTTTATTTCTCTCTAGAAACCATTTATGAGTGAGTACACCCCATGTTCATCTTTTTGGGTCTGGGTTACCTCATGCAGGATAGTGTTTTCTATTTCCATCCATTTGCATGCAAAATTCGAGAAGTCATTGTTTTTTACCGCAGCATAGTACTCTAATGTGTATATATTCCACACTTTCTTCATCCATTCTTCCATTGAAGGACATCTAGGTTGTTTCCAGGTTCTGGCTATTACAAATAATGCTGCTATGAACATAGTTGA
>NW_026067957.1:112887-113551 GCF_014885135.2 Alexandromys fortis
TCTGCTTCTTTTTTTTTTTTTTTTTCTAGAGCTTTCAGGTGGGCTGTTAAGTCTCCAATGTGTGCCTTCTCTGTTTTCTTTAAGTGGGCACTTAGTGCTATGAACTTTCCTCTTAGGACTGCTTTTATAGTGTCCCATAGGTTTGAGTATGTTGTCTCTTAATTTTCATTGAATTCAAGGAAGACTTTAATTTCTTTCTTTATTTCTTCCTTGATCCAGGCGTGGTTCAGTATTTGACTGTTCAGTTTCCATGAGTTTGTAGGCTTTCTGGGGGTAGCATTGTTGTTGAATTCTAACTTTAATCCATGGTGATTTGATAAGACACAGTAGGTTATGGATATTTTTTTGTAAGTGTGGAAGTTTGCTTTGTTACTGAGTATGTGGTCAATTTTCGAGAAGGTTCCATGCGCTGCAGAGAAGAAGGTATATTCTTTCCTATTTGGGTGGAATGTTCTATAGATGTCTTTTAAGTCCATTTGATTCATTACCTCCATTAATTCTCTTATTTCTCTGTTAGGTTTCTGTCTGATTGACCTGTCCATTGGTGTGAGAGGAGTGTTGAAGTCTCCTACTATTAGTGTGTGCGGTTTGATGGCAGCATTGAGTTTTAGTAATGTTTCTTTTACGTATGTGGGTGCTTTTATATTAGGGGCATAGATATTCA
>NW_026067957.1:114427-144589 GCF_014885135.2 Alexandromys fortis
CTGTTTTCTTTGATCAGTGTGTTTATTTTCTCTATGGTATCTTCAGTGTCTGATATTCTTTCTTCTATTTCTTGTATTCTGTTGGTAGTACTTGTCTCTGTAGTTCCTGTTCGTTTACCCAGATTTTCCATCTCCAACCTTCCCTCGGTTTGTGTTTTCTTCATTACTTCCATTTCATTCTTCAGGTCTTGAACCGCTTCTCTTACCTGTTTGATTGCTTTTTCTTGTTTCTCTTGGTTTACTTGGGTATCTTTGAGTGATTTATTCATTTCCTCTACCTTTTTGTTTGTAATCTCTAATTGTTTATGGCAGTTTTTAACCTCCTGTTTAACATCTATTATTTTCATATAATTCACCTTTGAGTCGATTTCTTCTAATTCTTCTGGAGTATGGTGTACAAATCTTCTTATTTCGGGATCCCTGGATTCTGGTGATGTCACGTTGCCTTTCGTGTTGTTGAAGGAAGTCTTGCATTGGCACCTTCCCATCTCCTCCTTCAAATGGAGCCAGGAGAGTCCTGGTGTCTTGGTCCAGTCTTTGCTGTGACTGAGTCTCTGGGTGTATCTATTCAGTGTAGAAGCAGGGACCATCCCGTCGAGCTGGAAGTCCTCAGCACCCAAACATGGACGACTGGTAGTCCAATGACCCGTGGACAAAAAGGAGGAACTTGGGGGGCAGAGCAGGGACGAGTAGAACAAAGGACACCCTGCCTCACAAGTTGAAGGTGCGCGTGCTCCCTTTCAGGGGTCCTTGAGGCCTGACATTTAGGCAGGCACTCACCGCTCTGGGTTGGAAGCTTTAGTGTAGGGGCAGAAAACTGTTCCTGAGCAAGGGACCTTGCAGAAAATGCAGGCTTGGGGGGGGGGGTCATGTGTAAGAAAGACAGCCCTGCTGAAGGAGCTGGGGGAGGGGGGTTTGTGCTCTCTTCCGGGACAATAGTCCCTGGATAGCACACACTCACCCATCCAGCTGGAACTCCTCAGCCCCTAAACAGGGCCGCCTGGTAGCCCAATGATCTGGGAGGACGGGCCAGGCAATGCGGGATCCAGGAGAGCACAGGAGCCCCTGGAGCCCAGGCTGAGGGTGCCCAGGCTCCCTTACAGGGTACCTTGAGGCTCACCGGTCTGGGTGGGTAGCCTTGTAGGAGCTTAAAACTGTTGTTGAGCACTGGTCCTAGCATACAGCAGGGCAGGTGGGGTGGGGGGGAGGGGTGCTGGGGTGGCTGGGTCGTGCATAAGAAAGACAGCCCTGCAGAAGGAGCTGGGGGAGGGGGGTTTGTGCTCTCTTCCAGGACAATCGCCCCTGGACAGCACACACTCACCAGTCCAGATGGAACTCCTCAGCACCTAAACAGGGCTGCCTGATAGCCCAATGATCCGGGGACAGAAGGAAGAACGGGACAGGCAGTGCGGGATCCAGGAGAGCACAGGAGCCCCTGGAGCACAGGCTGAGGGTGCCGAAGTCCCTTAAAGGGGACCTTGAGGCTCACCGGCCTGCTGAATTTCTTAAGAAGTGTAAAATCTGAATACTTTAAAAATATAATTAAAACGGAAACTCTAAAATTTGGAGTTATAAAGATAGCTCATCATTTAAGAGCACTAGGTACTATTGCAGAGGATTTGGGTTTAATTTCTGGTATCCACATTGCTGTTCATAACCATTCCTGGAACTACAGTTCCATGGTATATGAAGCCCTCTCTGGTCTTCTTTGACACTGGAAATGTACATGCTTCAATGCACATAAATATGCATCAAGATATGTATGAGTTATGGTTCAAGTAATAGATCCCATGACCATTATAACTTTTACAAAGAAAACTATTTAATTGGGACTGACTTATAGTTTATAAGTTTAGTCCATTATCAACATTGTGGAAAACATATTGTCATGCATGAAGATAGCTGAGAACTCTATGTCTGAATCCAAAGGAAGCAGAAAGAAAGAATGATACTCAGCCTGGCCTGAGCTTCTGAAACCTCAGAGTCTGCCCCCTGTAACACACTTCTCCAATAAGACCACGCTTAACTTCAACAAGGCAACACTCTCAATTATGCACTTCCTATGAATCTATGGAAACTATTTTTATTCAAACTACCATAATTACAAATAAAATAAGTGTTTAAAAAAAACAAAGAAAGCACAAATGTGTTAGTTCTTTTCCCATAGACTTTAGAGGATAGATAGACTCTGTACTTCTTGGTATCTGATTGTTCCATGGCTCCAAATATATATCAACCTTTTTCTTAGAGCAGATCAGCTGGGGTAAGCTGGTCCTTTGACATTATTATCAATATTTCAAAAACCAGTAAAATACAGTATTGTAATTTCGATGAAGATTTGTCTACATTATTTTGTATTTTTCTTTGTGTTAGTTCAAGTTTATCATTTATTGAATGTCATAATGAAAATAACATATAAGTATCTTCTTGCTTCTTTTCCCTACTGACCATTTTATCTCAGGTTTTAGTCTAGTTTATATTAACATAACAAGTAAGGTAAGTCTCTAGGATATCTCTCTAGTATTTGTATTTCACACACACACACACACACAAGACAGTTACATTTACAATAATCAATTAATTCTATGCAAACAGGTTGATTTTAAACAACGCTGTTTAAACAATTTTTTTATTATAGATTCAGGCATGTTCACATAGGTCACGAGTAGAAATTAAGGAATTAGATACTGGGTAGTTGAATATGGGAAAGAATATGTGTCATTATATTGGGAAAATACCTTTTGTAGACTGTATTGTGATCCATTATAATTTCCAAGTTAACAGCAATCAGAAAATTATATTATGAAAGGAATATATCCCTCTTTCTCGAAAAAATGCAAAGCTTTGATTTTCTTCTTAACATTAAAGTCAGTGAGTCAAATGCATACTATTCCCCACCTGCAAGATAGCATT
This sequence comes from Alexandromys fortis, assembly GCF_014885135.2. Taxonomy (NCBI): domain Eukaryota; kingdom Metazoa; phylum Chordata; class Mammalia; order Rodentia; family Cricetidae; genus Alexandromys; species Alexandromys fortis. Next base: position 117,341 of record NW_026067957.1, read on the forward strand.
ATGATTGTGATTAAAAATGATTTTGTTGGATCTCTGACAGAAGAGTTTTTACAAAAAAAAAAAAAAAAAGCAACCTGACTTATATACATGGCTTAAGACTCATTGCGTTAGTGAAGAATGTATTTACAATAAAGAATCTTGGTTCATTTTCAAACTCTTGAACAAACTTGGGACTTGAGTTACTATGAACCTAAAACTCTAAAAAAAATGGTTATAAAGATTGCATGGTGTCCAGATGCTCATGATTTTCCACATTGCTACCACTTTAATAAATATATGGAAACCTCTCAGGGGAGAGTGTTCTTGGTTTACTTCCAAAGTAAAGAATTCAGAGTGAGTATCTGTGATCACATAACTTTATTAACCTAAGTTTGGAAACATGTATGATTCATTCATTCTCAGCTATTGTTATTAAACTTTACTCTTGCAGGGAAATCTGCCTAGATCTAAAGTATCAAATATTTTTAAAAACATGATTGCTTTAATTTATATGCAAGATTTAATGTGTTTTGGCCGCTGAGCAAAAAATGATTCAGGTGTCCAAGACCCAACCAATCCATAGAAAGGAACAGAATCAAAATACCAGAATTTTTTTTTTCCTATCAGTAACAGCAAATGTCAAAAGATCATAATATACAAAAATTTAAAGTAAAAAGCATTATATAATGCTAGTAATATTATATCATACTTGAAATCCCATAACATTGAGGATAAACATTAGTTTTTAAAAGTTATTGCTTGTTATACTCATTATAGTTAATAGTTATTATCATTCATAATAATTATTATACCACATAATAGTAAATGAATTTAATTCAAATGTATAACAGACCAACCTAACCATGAGACTTGAACATCAGTAAAATTTTAGGTCTCCCTAAAAAGCTCAAATATCTTTTTCCTAAACCATTTAATGTTGCTATGATACAGTGAAATAACCATTCTTAGATGGAGTTCTTCCAACAAGACTATTAAAGTGAAAATATTTATTCTCAACTGGAGAGAAAGAACATTTTATCGATATCTTTAACTTCATTTGTTTGTTTTTCCACAGAATGATCTTTATCCTCATGTTCTGAATTCTCTAACAATATTTTAAGGTTCTACTCAGTCATGACTTATATTAAAGTTAATCTTAGTTATCATATACTGAAGGAAAAGTTACTATTCTTGAGTTGTACACAACTAGACTTCTTACTTCTAGTATCTGTAGTTGTTTTATCAAAAAAAAAAAAAACAGATGACTGAGGATGTGTTCAGTTGATTATTTAATTAGTAGTGAAATTCTCATTGCATGTCATGGATATAATGATGAGTACCTCAGCCTGATCAAGCTTCTAAGTTTCAGTTGTCTGCAGTCCTTGTAGGGCTTTCAGAAGATTAGTTGACCTAATGCAAGCAGTGAATAAGAAGCAACCTTTTTAAATTTGAGTATGAGTAGATTCTACATAGAAATTATAGGCATTATATTCAGATGTTCTTACTGAAACTTTATTTTCTCTTCACTAGAGAATGAGCTACTACTGGACCATATATTATAGAGATTTTTTTAGTTGCTATATCCACATACAAAATTATCATACATACAGTGTCCTCAGCAAAGTATTTTCATAGTTTTGATGAAGACTTCTAGGTCCAATTTTGAAGAAATCTGATTTAGTGGGTCTGGGGAGATTTTCAAGTTCCTTTAGTTATTGTCTCCAGTCTGGAAGACCCAAGTATAGGTGTTCTGCCTCTTGACCCATAATGATTTTATTAGTCATAAAATATTTATGTCACATTTTATTAATATATAATATATACTAATGTATAATATTAGTATATAATATATATTCCAGTTATAGAAGATTCTGGAATTTGGGGTCATTTTAACTTTGTGTGCTTATTATGTTCTTTTGTTATTAAAAATATGAATAGACATAATTTTCAAAGCCCCATAATTGAAAATTTTCATCCAGGAAAAGTTTGTATCTGAACAATATAGATATATTATCATCGCTTTGGTAATATGTATGTGTTTGCTTTTTAAAGCACTTCATATCTAAGACCTAGTATGTCCAATAAAAGGGACAAATTTGTGTTTTAGAAAGTATAATAAAAATTATATATAAAGCTAACATATAATTTATTCTTGGTATTTAGATTTGGTTAAATCAAAATATATTATTACCGGGCACTTGTATATCTTATATGTCTCAGAATTCTCAAAGTAGGCAATCACTAATGCTCAGAGACAGAAACTGTCTTTAAAAGTTTGTGGTAAGGATGCTGACATCTTTTATGATATTCGGAAAGAAACTATCTGCAGTCTATGTCTTCCTATGGAAGGTTTGGTGCTCACATTCAGCTAGACATTGTCCATGTCTTCTAAAATATTAGGCATTAAGTAGGTAAGCTTACTCACTGAATCCTGACTCAACATTTTCATTCTGTCCTTTGGGATAATTTGTAGAATCCATTAAGAGAAACTTTATAGCATCTATTCACAGACATAGATGTTCTGGGTATGTATTCAACATAAAAATATCATCTGCAATGTTCCTAGTGAAAGATATCTAATCTTATCACTGACATGCCAATGTTTTCTCTCATTGTAGAATCATCTGTGTTGAATCTAAAAACATAAAAGAACCAAAATTACTCATGAATTAAAGTTAAACTTATGAGACCAGAATATGATAAATCCATTCAGTTCAGGGAATGAATAATTCAGAAAGTCAAATGTTAGTTATGGAGTGGAAGATTGTCAGAAGACTATCAAATAGGTGAAGATTTCTGTGTCCATCAGGGGCTGGAGAGATGGCTAAGAATTTAAGAGTATAAGATGCTCTTCTCAAGCACCAATGCTGCATTTCCAAGTACCCATGTTGAAATGCACACAACAACTTGTAATTCTAATTCTAGGGAATCTGATGCCTTCTTCCAGCCTCCAGAGGTACCAACACACAAGAAGCACAGATATAAAACATAGAAAACCCACATGTATAGGACATGCATACTAATTAATGAATAATTTAAAAGGAAAGCAATTGTACTCTAGTCACTAGTAAGTGAAATCTTACATGATTCAAATGACTCAAGTTTAAACATTTTGTGTATTGATTGATTATTCAATTTTTCTAAAAGCTACTGTCCTATGTACATTACTAAAATTAAAAAAAAGTAATTCTAAAAATATGCCACATGTAATCAGACATTGTTATTGTTTAGAAGCATTTTTTATATTTAAAGCATTTTCCTCTCTTTCTCAGTGAGTGAAATTATAGGGCCTCATAATAGCTCAAGAATCAAAAATCATAGAAATATGTTTTTAAGAAAAATAGACCATTGTACTTCTCTAAACAGAAAGTCTCCATATTATATTAGTTCATAAAGTAGAGATAAACCAGAATCTGAATTTTTCTCCTGTGAATAATCAAACAAATGCTTACATATAAGATAAAAGGATTTTACTGTATCCTCATCCAGCAATATGCTTCCCTTACACCATTTTCAATTCTCTGGGGTGAAAGTGTAGGCACAGACAGAGTATTTCAAAGAAAATACACCACAGAAGATTAAAAAGTGCATTCAGTATTATGTCCTGAGGCTGCAAATGCACATATTTTGAGTATTCCTATGTAGTCCCATTAGATTACAGTTATTAACGGTAATATTTTTGGACCTGACATATTCACTTTCCACTTAAAAGCATCAGAGAAGAATGTCAGTACCACTGTTGCAAATGCAATGACTCACTGTGCTAGGGATGCTACTATAAATAAAGACTGTGTGTTTAATTTAAAGTAGAAGAACTTCTCACACTAACCGCTTTGAAACAACATATTGCCTTTCGCAATGACTGAGCTGCAATGGTTAGCATATTAAATTCCCACAGCAGAAATCTGTTATTAGTAACTCAAATTCTTATGCTTGTTGCTATAGCCTTTGAACAAAGTTCCTTCTTCTTTTCGGCTTCTCATAAGTGAAACATCTGAACAAATTAGCCCTGATGTTCTTTATTGCTGAATGATTTTGTCTAATTTTTGTTTAATGTGCACTATCTGAGTCATTAGTATAAAAGCTCTTAATATGTCTTCTAAGATGGGTGGTGTTTTCCATTAGCTTATAGCCTTTATCAAAGTAGACTAACCAAGATCTCAATAAAGAGAAGGTCTTAAGTTATATGGTACACATGTTTGTAAATAATATGGATCTTTAGGAGAAGCTTACATGGAATCCATATAAAACTTGACAAAGAAAACATGGTACTGATTGCATTGTCAAGCTATAGATACAGACAAACATCACTCACTACATACCATGGAAAATATTCATTGTCTCAATGTTTCCTTTACCATTAATTGTCTAAGAAACACAATATAGTATTAAATGATGCCAATTGAGAAATTGTCTTCATATAAAATGTACCTGGATATATCCCCATGAGGTTTGGAGCATTAAAATCCTTACTTAAGGAATTCGATTAGAAATGAATTGCTTCTAACTGATCATTGGAGAAATACAAAACAAGGGATGCTTATAAATTTACAAATTATAGAACATAAAAAAAATCAGGTCTGGAATGGAGGTAGACACTTCTTCTTTACCTGATAGTGCTAGAAAACACTATGTAAATTTTTAGAGCAGAAATGTATTTATCAGTCTTATGCAGCTGTGCTCTTTTATGGCATAAAAATGACTGTCCTGGCAAGACTTGCCCTCTTGAGCCAAGATGCCACAAATATTATAAGAGCAACCATCAGTTTGTAAATGTCTTAAGGGCTTATCCTACAAGATGGACCTCATTCTTTGAAATGTTAAAATGTGGCTAGACAGTTAATTAGTCCTTGGGGAAATATATTACTAGTAATTTGTCAGAAAGATGAGGCATTAAACCAACATGTAATAAATTATTTTCATATACATTAAAGTTCCTTTCTAGCCTCTCATTGGAGAAGTTTCTTTTTGCATAGATGGTGATGATCATGGAAATCTATGACAGGTAAATGTTGTAAAGAATTAGAAACTATTCTGTTATCATTCTTAACTTGAATATGTTGGATTTTCTTCTCCCAAAGTTCACATACTACTGCAATGGAGTATATGAAGTGATGTAAAGAAGCCAGAAGCAGAGAATGGCTGTGTAAATAATATTTTTCTAGTATGATAGGGTTCAAATATGCCACATATATGAGCTATCGTTAGGTGTGATAGCATGTTTGAGACCTGTGAAAGGTGAAGCCAGACACATCACAACATGAAGTAGAAGACTAAGTCACACTTCTGGCAAGAAACAATTGCTGTGGGACAATGGGTTTGTAATCTGTAAGGATTTGTCACTTATACTGGTTTAATAAAATGCTGATTGGCCAATAGTCAGGTAGGAAGTATAGGTGGGGCAACCAGAACAGGGGAATTCTGGGAAGAGGAAAGTCTCAGTTTGCAGTCATCACCCAGATGCAGAGGAAGCAAGATGACAATATTATGTGTTACTGTAAGTTATAAGAGTTAATAAGAAGCCTGAGCTAATAGGCCAACCAGTTTATAATTACTATAGGCCTCTGTGTTTCTTTGGGATTTAACGACTGAGGGACCAGGTGCGAAAACCTCTGTCAAAAAATAATTGATGATTGATGAGTGATAGGAGAGAAAAAGTTTACTTCAATAACACAACTCCTGGGAGGCTATCAATGATCCAGGAGATTGCCTTACCCCAATGTGAATATTTATAGCTACAAGTGGACATATTTTATTTAAAAGAATATAAAACTAGGAATAATAAACAATGGTATGGAAAGTGGGGTGGAATTAAAGAGAAAAAAATGAAAAATGGACCACTTCAAGAAGCATTGCATACATATATGAACCCCTCGAACAGTAAGCACAACAGAAAAAGCAAAATGCAAAATCAATTTTAAAGAAAAAAATTTCCATTTGACATTACATTACATCTTCATTTTTCTTAGAAAGCTGTCACATGCATCCATCAACATGACTTTCTAGCAACTGTGTCAATACCTTTACTTCTTATTGATGCAGTAGTGAATGTCGCTTCTGGGGATTAGCGAGTAATTTATATAGAAGACAAGGTTGTTCATCTTTATTGATACTGCTTCAGAAAATCAGATACAGAATAGCTTCAAGTTTAGACTGATTATCAGAAAGTCATGAGGTCAAAATCTACCTCTAAGTAACTTCCTATTCCCTCTTAGGGATACACTCACATCCCTCTGAACTCCTCTGCAAGGTAGGGTGATTATACACATGTGCTGGGTTTATTAGGATTCAGAAAGCTAATAAGTGAAAAGCACTTAGTGTAGTAGCATAAATTATAGCAACTATTATGTTACCATAATCCCCACTTAATTTGTGGAATGGCTCCAAAATGGGAGACAGGTTATATATTATGTGGCTGCTTTTCTCTGTCAATGGCCCATTGGGACTGATATAGTTTCATTATTATCTTCTTAGGTCTATTTTGAGGAGGCGAGTTTTCCTAATTATGCAATTGAGCTCATGAAAATAAAGAACTGTGGTCAAAAAGTTTGGTCAGAAGATTATCCGTTGATCAGATGCTACCAAAACAGAGTGATGAGAACGTTCCTCTGAGTGACCAAAGTAACCAGAGGTTATTATTTGTCTGACTTTGTCTAAAAACTGCATGTATAGTGTTAGGGTTCAAACTGTACCATGCCAATGTATTAGCCCACACTTTAAATACATAAAAATGATTTTAATCAACATTCCCTGGCCCATTTTCCTTCTAAGAATAAAAAAAAAAAATTAAGGACAATGATGACAAGGACACCTTGCATCTAAAAGCTAGGGAAGACAATAATACCCTAAGTCTATCCTTAATCTAATATTTATCTAAGAACACTCATATTAAACAATTTTCATGTTCATGCTTATGTACATAAGAAGATACGACATTCTGATGTTATGTCTATGAACATTCTTTTAGTTCATTTATAGGTTGCTTTGTTTGGCTTTTGATCTCTCTGCTGTTGTCTGAGTGTTTGTCTTGGCAAACAGTGTGTTTCTTGAGAGTTTATAGTGATTAGATACAAAACAATATATTCAATATGTCAGTCCATCCCATGTTCTCATCTCCTTTGTAAATGTTGTAATTATCTTAACTGATTTAATGACCTACTCGAAGAAAATACTATTAACTTCATGCTAGTCAATTGTTTTTTTTTTTTCTCAAATTCTGTGCCCCTTAGAACTAAGAAGAGGGTTGGATGTCTAGTATGGGACATCTAGGTGGGAGTCTAGACCATGACCTCCCTGGCAAATACAAAAATCTTCTCTTTTATTGTTGTCCTCATCTTGAAACTGTCACTATGAGTTCCAACCCAATCCCTTCATTTTGTCTCTTTGTCATTCTGTATAACTGTCAATTTGGTGATTATTGCTTCAAGAATTTTGGGGATGGAGTGAGGGCTTAATAGTTAAGAACAGTTCTGCTTCTTCCAAATGTCCCAGTCTTAATTCCCATACTCAATTGGACACCTATAATATCGATACCAGAAGATCCTACAGCCTCTTGTGGTACCAGACACACTGATGAGTACTGATATGCTATATATGCGAGCAAAATGCTCACATGCATAAAATAGATCATTATAAAGCAAATAAATTTTGGGCAATATATTTTCATATAAGGTTGTAATTGTGAAATTTTGAGTTAAGGAAAATGGAGCCTGTGTATATAAGAAAACTCATGGTCAGTTTGACTATGTTGGAATTATTTGAGTCTTCATAGGAAGATATCTAAAATAATTGGTATTTAAATTTCCATTTCCATAGCACAAGATCTTGAAATGACCAAGATAACAGGAACAAAGCCTATAACATTGGAAATTATAATTCTTTCCCTTACATATATACTTGTCAATCAAAATACTTTCCTGTGTCAGAGTTCTAGTTACTTTTACAATAGTTGCTTCTCTTCCTTGTATTCAAAAGCTCAGAAGATGCACGTTTAGACTTCAGAGCGTTCTAAATGAATTCAAATATTTTGGTCTTCAGTAATAACATGATTGTTGTTGGGGATTGTGGACCCCCAGACACTGAATTTCCTGTGACCCGTGGTCTGCTGGAGTAAGCAACTTGTTTTCCTATGCTTGCAGCTGCTCTGAGCATGAGACCCTCAGGAGTTCCTGATGACAGGGAAGTGGTGTCTGGTGGGCTTGCAGCTGAGAGTAGGGCGTGGAAGGAGACCCAATATAAGCTGCCCAGGAATACAATAAAGGAGTATTCATGGATCATTCTTCACTGTCCGTGTGTGTGTGTGTGTGTGTGTGTGTGTTTGTTTCCATCCCCAGCCCCTTGTCCAACTCACAAACTGTGCATAGTGCATACAGAAGGCATTGTGCTACAGATTATAACTCATCTTCAGAAAAGTTGCCTTTATTTTTGACTTTGAAAACCATCCTCCTTGAAACTTCAAGGTGAGGATTCAGACAAGTACTCTCACTGAGGCCATCTATTACTGGGGAGCTCATGCCATCAGATGAGTAAGTTACTCCACCACATCCACTCCCACTCTGTCACCCCAAAGAAATAAACCTCTCAAAACAAGCTTAAGAAAGTGCTGTTGAGATTTAAAGGCCAAATGTGTGTTAAAGAAAAGTGTGTGAAAGGGTTCTACATGAAATGAGGTAGCTTAGACTTTGAAGAAGAGCCAAGCATTTATCAGACATTATCAAGAATCACGGGTGTCTCAAAATTTCCAAAATCTTTCTTACGACAGGTATTGATCTTTAATTTCTGCCTCCTGAGACTCCCACAGATACTTATCTTTCAGAAAGAAACTTATAAATTGCTACAGGAACATCAAAAGAATATCACTAGAGGTGTTTAAGCAATGAAAGCCACAGTTTTAAAAGAAATTCCATCACGTTAGTTGCACTGTGTGAACCTGCACCCATGATTCTCTGAAAAATCTTCATTAACATCTCACTGAGCACTTACAAGTGTAACAATGCAATATACTTGCTCTGTACCTCAAAGATGGCAACTTAACATGTAGAATCATAGCTAAACACAGCAAGCTGAAATATTGAAATGTTAGAAAGCAGATAAACTGGAAAACGCATGTTTGTTTTTGCCTGTTTGTTATTTCTTTTTAGCTGACTGTTATGAAGAATTAGATGCAAAAAGGAGCATGAATGGTATAAAAGTAGAAACATGCCCTAAATGAGAGGTATCATAGAATAGAAGGTAGAAAATTTTATATTTAGAATAGGTCAAGGATAAGGTAAGCTTTTAATTTTATCTAGCAATACAAACTACTCTAAAAGAAAATTCCCAGATTTATATGTGGAAGCCAGCTAACTAGTAATGGGCTGCTGAGGAAATGATGAAAAATGGAGATGGCATAGTATAATATTATTAAAATGAAAATATTGAGAGGGAAGAGGATAGAAAGTTCAAATAGTTGTTAAATAGTGAATAAGGAAATAAGACATATATATGTATATATTTAATATATTATCTATTAATAAATTGTTAATATATTTATATAAATATTAAGTGGATATATATTTATATATAAATGTAATAAATGAATATATTAACAAATGACATATAATTATTATATGAAATAATATATCAATGTATACTTTAATATATGTTTCTACATATTAAAAGCTGTATAGAAATGGTGATCTTGCAACTCACACATAAAATATAACGCAGGGAATAGTAGAACTCATACTATATGAAAAAGCATGGAGAAATACTGGAGGTTAAAGTTTAGCTGAAATGGGGGAAAGCAGTGAGAGAATGAGTAAATAGGAGGCAGGTTAACCAAAGTTAAGGCTATGTCGAAAAAAGCATCAAATAAACTCACTGATGTGTAAGATAATTAGACATAGAATTTAATAAAAACAAAAACAGGTGAGACTTTGAACGAAGGTACTCTGCTTGGGGAATCAATGCTTTTCCCAAAAGAAATTGGAAATTAAATGAATATCTTAGTGCCAGGTATAGGATCCCTCACTTTGAGATACTAGCTAGAAAATCAATGGAAATTAAATTAGGTCAAAGCATATGACATACCTGGCACTAGAGAAATTCCCAGGAATCCACAAGGATGACCCCAGCTCAGATCGTAAGCAGTATAGGGGAGGATATCTAAACTGAACTTGCGCTATAGTCTGACTGATGAATATCTTAAATATCACTATGGAAACCTCATCCAGCAACTGATAGAGGCAGAGGAAGAGACCTGCATCGGAATACTGGACTGAGCTCCCAAAGTCCAATTCAACAGTGGGAGTAGTGAGAATATGAGCAAAGAGGTCAAGATCATGATGGAGCCATCCACCAGAACAGTTTACCTGAGCTAACAAGAGCTCACCAACCCCAACCAGACAAGGGAGGAACCAGCATAGGACCAAACTAGTCACTCTGAATGTGGGTAACTGTTGAATGGCTGGGGCAGACTGTCGGGCCACTGGCAGTGGCACAAGAATTTATTCTTACTGCTTGTGCTGGCTTTTTAGGAACCTATTCTCTTTGCATAGTTACCTTGCCAAGTCTAGGTACAGTAGGGAGGGCCTTGTACATTCCCCAAAAGCAATGTGCCTTACCCTCTCTGAGGTAAGTGGAGGGAATGGGAGAAGAGGAGGGAGTAGAAACTGGGATCAGTATGAAAAAATATTTTGTTTTATTTTTTAAAAAAGAAAATATATTTTTAAAAATATGCAGGTAATACTTTAGCACACCTATTCTATTTATTATACATTTTTCTTTCTGTACATGAAAGGAGAGAGACAGTGGGAGAGTGAGATAGACAGAGAGAGAGAGAGAGAGAGAGAGAGAGAGAGAGAGAGAGAGAGGAAAGATAGAGAGGATGAACACACAAAGAGTATAAAATAAATTGTATAGTCCTTTTTAGTTAAAGCTGCCTTCTCATCTCATACATAAGAAATCCATCAGTCCAACGAGCATTGAAGGCATCAAGTTTTTCCACTCTTTCTTTCTTCCACTCTCATTAGATCCCACTATTTAAATAGTTTTTGCCTGTGCTGCAGTTTTTATTACTATTGTTAGGAATGTGCAATACTGACAAATTAAAATCTAACTTTATACTTTTTTCTCTATCCCTTACTCTTCCATCTTTTTGAAGTTATGTAAGTTGCTGTGCCTGCTTTATAATTTCACCAAGGCAAAAGTCCTCCATTCACTTGGTAAATCTTTGACAACGCAGTGGTTTTTATAATGCAGAGCTCCTGTGAAATCCAATGTTATATAACTTCAATATAATGGGTTAAATGTGCTATTAAAATATTCTGTGTTTCCTAATATCCAATTCAGAAATAGGACCTCACATAATATCGCAAAACAGTAGCCTAGAGTTCACTGAAATTGCAAATATATCCTGTTTACATTTTATATGCGCAAAATAGTCTAAGAGACCTGAGTTGTATCCACTGATAAAAAAGAAAAATATAATCTTAAAATTATGCACAAGCTGTTGCAATTAAAACCATTTTGAGTAGTTGACTTTTGAAATGCTTGTTAATAACCTATTTAATGAACTTATTAATAAATGAAGAATATGAAGTTAACATTATGTAAAATTAACAAATTGTTTCCTTTAGAGTACTTGGCATGTGTTATGCTTTAATTACTAACTTCATAATTTAGTCCATATGAAACTGTTTATTGAATTAATTTAACCTTAAAACATATATTCAACACAGAGAAACTTTGTGGATCCCGATGAAATTTTGTATAAAGGTATTGCAGAGACAACTCCTATCAGTTTAGTATATTATTTCTGGGTCATTTTATATAGGAAGGTAAACCTTTAAGCTTCTACCAGTAGTTCATGGTAAAGCTTGCTGCATCAAAACTTCCCAACACTGCTATCTATTTAATTACTGTCCATTTAGAAAGAAAGAAAAAGGGATTACTAATTAAGTCCATGAGGTGGGTTGGGAAAACACTAGAAAATATGGAGTTGATAGCACTTATTGTAGCATGGATGGTATTCCTGAGAAGAACCTAACAGAAAAAAAAATATATATATATACTGTATTAATATGCACTATATAATATATTTTATAAAAGCTGATTCTACTCTTAATTTTATTTGTGTGTATGTAGATTTAAGGCTAAATTCTCATCATGGAGCAACCAATAATGGTACTCATTGCTGGGAGATGTGAATCCTCCTTGTAGTCATTATGGCATGCAGGTCTTTACCTAAAGATAAGATCCCATGAAAATTATCCTCTTTCCTCCATCCAACATTAGCATGTCCATTAATAATATCATTTTTCATATCTTGCTCTAAAACACTGTTTCACAGAAGAATTTCGGGTATTCTGGTTCTTTCTTTCTATCCCCTTTTCTGTGATGCTTTGTGATTCATGGATATAGGGGATGTGATGAAGATGTATACAAAGGTCACGCAATAATATGTGTGTGTGAGAGAGTGTGTATGCATGTGTGTGTGTGTGTGTGTGTATGGATGGTGCATGTTAGTCTGTAATATTGATAAGCAACTTCTGTGTTCACAGAGAAAATATAGATTTGGCTTCAAAATTCTGGTCACAGTCAAATACTACTAAATATTTTCCTTCAGAACACACCAAATAAAATTTCTCAAGAAGACGGGTGGTGGCGCGCACCTTTAATCCTAGCACTTGGGAGGCAGAGGCAGGTGGATCTCTGTGAGTTCGAGACCAGCCTGTTCTAAAAGAGCTAGTTCCAGGACAGGCTCCAAAACCACAGAGAAACCCTGTCTCGAAAAACAAACAAACAAAAAAAATTCTCAAGAGAAGAATATATTTAAAGTCTGCAGATTTGTGCTATGGCCAGCACCTATACGGGGAGAGAAAAAAAAAGAGAAAAAAAAACTTATTTTACTGCAAAATCACAATACAATTTAATTAAATATTAAGAGATTATATGAACACCAAATTTAATTCACAGCTAAAATATGTCAAACTACACCTGAGAAAACTGCTCAGGGATTTTCATTCTTGTTGAGGACTTGGAGTTCTGGTAATTAAATCCAAAACCCTGTACATACTATGCATTTTCACAAAAAAATTACATCCACAGTCCCTATAAATATTTGATTTCAATGTTTTCATTTGAAAAAGACCCAATCACTCATTATCTGAATAGTTTTGTTCTAAAATACATTCAGAATAAGTCTTAAATGTTCACTTTTATGCCTTAGCTCTCTGGCATTAGTGATTATTCAACAGAGTTCATCTGTGGAGGTTATATCCAGAGAATAGCCTTTATGAAAGTAAAAACAGTCACAGGGTTTCAGAGGCGTGCCATTTAATATCTAAATAAAATCTGATCACATTTATATTCTGACATATGATATTCTATAGAATGTTAGCATAAGGTACAGAGGATAAGTTCAAACCACCTTTACAGGCTGTTGGTGGGATTCCTGTTCTTCATACCAAATCACTTATTGAGACTTGATAGAGATGCTCAACTAATAGCTGCAAATAGCCTCTTTAATCCTCTTTCTGTTAGCTTTGTCTACAAATTGTTGCAGGTTCTTTCAAAGAATGAACTCATGCAGTGAGCATCCAAATTAACTGAGCAACTCAATCTAAAGAAAACCTTTATTTTGAAATGTTTCCCAGAAAAATCTCAATGTTGGTATTCACTAGTTATTTTTTATCCTATGTTAATAATCCAAGTTGCCAGTTTGGTCGTAAAATGATGGGTTGTTTTTATCTCATATTCTTGACAATATTTTGGGTTGCCTATTTAAACTATGATGGTGAGTCTTGGTCATCAGTTTGATGGAAACTGATCAGTTTTACTATGGAAAAACACTTGCAGATATATCTGTGATAGATAGTCTAGATTGTAGTACATTGCTCACAAATCCCATTTAAATGTTCCATATTCAGACCTTGGAAAGTCAGAGTTAGTGCTGGCAGCATGGCCCAGAAAGCCATCATCTCAAAATGGCATTGCTTTTTTTTTTTTCTACCTCTAAATCAGGAAAACTGCTCTTAAAAGAGTTGCAGCAAGCCACCAGCTGAAAAAAAAATGAGGCTAAATCTTGTTTTTTTTTTTTTTTTTTTTGTGTGTGTGTGTGTAGAATTTCTTTTCAAGCTATCTCAGGTTTTAAGTGAATTTTAGTTGGCTATGTAGGCACCAATTTGTCGGAGAAGGCCGATTGTTGGTTTCCAGCCACTCAGCTAGCTTAGACCTGAAATAGTCACTCAGAAACTGTATTAAATCACTGCTCAGCCCATTAGCTCTAGCTTCTTATTGGCTAACTCATATCAATTTAACCCATTTCTATTAATCTATATGTTGCTACATGGCTGCGGTTTATTGGGTTATAATCCCAATGTCTATCTCTAGCAGCTCCATGGTTTTTCTTCAACTCTGCCTTCCTTCTCCCATGCTATTGGCCAAGCCAGTTTTTATATTCATTAACCAATATATGCAACACATAGATAGAAGGACCTCACACACCACTTATTCATATTTCCCTGAAGCACAAGTAGGGGGCTCAATTATGTTGCTTAAATGAATAATAATTTCGATATTAAGTATATTTAGTCTATATAGAAAAAAAAACTGATCTTTCTCTGTTTGTCAAGGATGCCAGAATGATGAAAGAATAATTGAACCATCACCACATCCTATGACAAGGACTTTTCTGAGAAAAGATAATGCTGTGGTGATAGAAAAGCAATGGACAACATGAGCTCTATATCAAAGAGAAGGACAAGGTCTTTAATAAATTACTTCTCATGAGAAAGATGGATAGAGGTAAAATAGAGCATGATTCCTATGGCCTGGCTGTCGATGCTAAAGTCGACACTGCATTACATATTTTATGTACTGAGACAAAATTGTCCCCTCGAAGCTACCAACTACTGAGTTCAATTTTATCACCAATGCTCATTTTTTTTTTTTTTTTTTTGTAGATCTCCAATCACTGTTTTTCCCCCAAGTACCCAAATAGCTATACTGGGTTCTACTTAGCTTTTATTTAACCTTCTTAAATTTGTAGTTGTTTTTCTTCTTTCCAGTTTCCATTTCTATTTAAGTGTACTCTTTCCCTTAATAAAACAGTGACCAAAAGCATTCCAGCGACTAAATACTGTGGAAACTGAGGAGAGTATTTGATCAAATGCTTTATTTTTAGGTGAACGCTTATTTGTGAATGGGGGGCGGTAATGAGCTCATCATAGGATCCCTAAGGCACAATGATCATGTTTCCCTCTTTAAAGTTCAATTTGCTAAAAGATTGAGTAGTGACGCCTAGAGAATTGGGGTGCTTAGAAACACAGAGGTGACCACTACACCATGTCCTTTTAACCATAGGTCATGCTTTTTCATTAACCTCCTGCTAGCCAGCATGCCCACCATTGCCCCAATCCTTCCCCTTACAGGGTAAAGTTACTGTTCTCTTGCTCTATTATAGACTTCAATGAAAGAACTAAATGGTCTTAAAAGTGTTCAAATAAATCTGCTCTAATTTCCTTCTCAGTGTATTTTGATGTTTTCTATAATTTTCTTATTGAGAGTGGTCTTTCCTCTCACAGACTGAAAAGGTTTAAGTTTTTCCTTTTAAAAATGAATATTGATCACATTTATTTATTCATTCCCACAATAAATTGCATTTTTGAACTTTAAAGAGGGAAACATATCACAATATTCTAAAACCAGATATGTATATTATAAATCTCTTTCTATGTTATGCATTTTATTTCTTTGGAGAATGCCTTTTGATGAAATGTAACTCTCTCTCTCTTTTTTTTTTTTTTTTTTTGTTTTTCGAGACAGGGTTTCTCTGTGGTTTTGGAGCCTGTCCTGGAACTAGCTCTTGTAGACCAGGCTGGTCTCGAACTCACAGAGATCTGCCTGCCTCTGCCTCCCAAGTGCTGGGATTAAAGGCGTGCGCCACCACCGCCAGGCTTTGAAATGTAACTCTTTAATTGGCATGGAATTAATCAATCTCTTTTTTTAGTGTTGCTTTTTTTTTTTTTCAAAATCATTCACATACCTCAAGTCATGAGGATCTCCAGATAGTTTTGTGGAATCTACAGCTAAATTTTAGAAATAATGGAAATCTACCTATTTATAAAATATTTAGGCAGCTTCATACTTCCTACTATAATTCCCTGTGGATATCACTAATCCATTCCCTGTGATGAACCATTTTATATACCCTGGATTGTCATACTATCTCTGCACCACATGCCCATATAATAGGGAGACTGAAATCTAGGATTGTAAAAAAGAACAAAATGAATGACTATAGTGACTGGGTTAGTAAGTAAAGGAAATTATTTTTTTTTAGAAGAGAAGGTTTCAGCCTACGAAAAGTAAATAAAAAGTCAATAAAAGAAAAACACTTTATATATGATTTTAGCATGATACACAAGTATCAAGGTAGGTAACTATAGTGAAAGAAAACATGGATATGTGTACACATTAATATAGTCAACAGTATGTTTTTTTCAAAGCCCTGAAACAAGAGTATTAATTGTCCTGCAATCATCAAAATAAAGAAATAGCAGTGACTAAAATTGCTAATTTGTGGAAGAAAAATCAAATGTGTGACAGTGTCTACCTAGGAAATCTCTAGAATTTTCCCATATTTAAAAGGGTTTTAATTCTGGTTACAAAGTATCATTTACTCAAAATATAACCTACTATAGCTTTGTAATAACAATGACCTCCTCAAATTTTAGCCAAGTTAGAATTATTGCTATATATAAATCACATCACCAAATACAATGAAATGCAAATTTGTATTTTATAGAAACATTAAGGGTTTTTCAAACTGAAGTGATATGGAAAATATTCCAAGCATAACTAAGAGGGAAACATCTTTTGAAAATTCAAATATCTCTTGCAATATGAACTAGGGTAGATTAAACTGCCTCTAAGGGAATACTAGTTAATGCTTAAATAAATATTGGTCTAAAGTTTGTTTTATTAAAATAATCACAATAAAATATCCAGCTAATGAAAGCATCTCCTTGGCACAGTCTTCAATCCATATTTCTCAATACAGGTAAAAGAAAGATATTTAAAATGTATCACTTATATACATAGTGTCCATAGTTTCACTATTTGGAAAATATAAATGAGAAGTTCATGAACAAAAAAAAAATCAGATGTAGACTCCATAAGAGTTTCACCTTTCAAAAACTTGCTAAGGGGTCACCTGAATACTGTCATGTGGGCCCATTTTCTTTTCATTTTTATTATCTATTGTATGTGTCCATTTTCACATATATGCATATGTGTGTGTGTCTGTACGCATGTGAGTGTGTGTGTATGTGTGTGTGTGTGTAGGCCAGAGATCAACTATAGATGATATTGAGGAGATACCCAACTTTATTTTTGAGATAGATTCTCTTACAGATCACTGGGGCTCACTGGCCAGTGAGCCTCAGAATTTCATTACTTTCCATTTCCCCAGCTTGAGGATCAGACACACTTATTATCACACCCAGAATTTTATGTAGATATGAGGTTTGAACGCAGGTCTTCATGTTTGCATAGTAAGCACTTTACAGATAAGAGTCATTTCCCTGAGCATTTTCTCCTTCTCCTGAATTCTACTTTCATCTGTTCCTCAACAAAATCCCACATTATGGTTAACTCGCAACTGCTTGTAACTACAGCTCCATCCAGTGTCCTCTTCTGGACTCTGAAGCATTCACATACATATATTTGTATATGTACACACACAAAGACACAGACAAACACACATAAAAATAAAATTAAAGTTAGTTATAATGAATAAGGTATTTTAAGACAGAGATTCAAAAAACATGAGGCAATGAATGTTTACCTTATCTCCGTATTATGCGTGTACTGCCAGATATAATATGCATATAGTAATTGCTAATTAATTCAAATATAATTAAATTATGAGTCAGAATATGTCAAGAGTAGATAATTAGTTATAGGATTCATTGAGCATAACAATAGCAAGGCATTCTGATAATACACACAGTAAAATACTTCAGAGTGATTATGCATATACAGGCACCTCCAGAAGAAAGTAACAAATTGATTATGCAGGGAAATTATGGGGGGGGGGTCTAGAGAGTATGAGACCTGTGGTAATATGGAAGAGAACACTTGTATATTAGTCATTTAACTCAAGAACGGAATGGTTGGCCGGGTGGTGGTGGCGCACGCCTTTAATCCCAGCACTCAGGGGGCAGAGGTAGGCGGATCTCTGTGAGTTCGAGACCAGCCTGGTCTACAAGAGCTAGTTCCAGGATAAGCCTCAAAACCACAGAGAAACCCTGTCTCGAAAAATAAAAAAAAAAGAACAGAATGGTTGTAGTTGATGAAATATGAGCTCACCGGACAATGGATATATTCAGTTAGTAGCTCATTCAGAGATTGAGCCCTTATGTAAAGTTATCTCACATGTACAACTGTAGTAAAAATATGTATATTTGCAGAGTGGTTGTATGAATTATAAACCTACAAGGTGTCTGAAGTTAATGCTCAGACACAACACTAGGGCTAGCAGTTTCCTTCTCTTATCACACGGTTTTATATAGTTGAAGCTCCTGGATTTCTGTTTTATATGAGAACTCTGGAGAGAAATAAAACTTGAGGTTAGTCTACTAAACACTAGAAAATAAATACCTAGGAGCTCTGGACTTCAGCTTTTGTCTATTACCTAACTGCCATGTGCACTGGGAATGTCTCAAGCTTTTTAGCCAAATCTGGTACCCTGACAAGTGGCAGCAGCTTTATTTTCATTGCTTAGTTGACTGGAAAGAGTCACCATCTGTCCAAATTGTAATTTTGATATCACAGACTCGCACTGGAATTGTTTGCCTAATTCCCATAAATTTCTTCCAGCAGTCACAATTGTTTATCCTTATCAGTCAGACCCAAAAGCTCAACAGAACCATTGTGAAGTTACAGGTGGAAAACCACCTAAGCTTTTTTACATCAGTTACCCCAACCCTCAAAGTCAAATCACCATAGAGACTGTTCAGTGGGAAGTGCTCTTACATACATGGACCTCCCGAATAATCAGCAACAGGAAAGAAATGTATGTCTGTGTAAATTCTACCATTGATAATGTCATAGATAATGGAAAGTCAGAAGAAACACTGCTAATTGGAAAAAAATAGCAAAAGACTTTAGATTCCCCTCTACTTCACTGGGGGTATTTTAGACCTGGACATTTATTACTGCTGGTGTGACACTTGTCAGCTTTATTGGAGACTTTATAGAATTCTTAATTGGGAAGAGAACAGCCAAGAAACAAGTGACAATACCAAGTATGTAATGGCCATCGCTAATTAGGCAGGCAAGGTCCACTAAGCAATGTGACATTATCTGGGAGTGTTCCCGGACAGAGTTAACAAACATGATACATAGAAAAAGCTCTGACCCTTCACCTGAACTCCTGAATAGTACATACTAATTAGGTGAGGACCAGGGCACACTTATAAAGAGCATAGAGCATGGGTTACCAATGGTCTTAGGGATTTATTGCTGTGAATATACATTAGGACCAGAGTGGCTCCTATAAAGGAAAGCACTTAATTGGGACTAGCATGAAGTTTAGAAGTTTAGTCCATTATTGTCATGTTAAGGAGCATGGCAGCACTTAGGCAGACATGGTGCTAGAGAAAAAGCTGAGAGTTCTACATCTTGATCTGCAAATAGCAGAGGAAGACTGTGTGTCATACTGGGCATAGCCTGAGCTATAAGACCTCATAATCTGTCTCCATAGTGACACATAACCTCCAACAATGTCACACCTCCTAACAGTGCCACTTCCGGTTTGCCGAGAATTAAAATTCATAAGTCCATGGGTGCAATTCCTATCCAAAGCAGCACATCAATGTATCAGAGAAGAGGTGCAAAGACTACATTTACCCATAAGTCTGATGAACAGTAGTCTGCCAGCAGTGAGACAGGATTAATTCTTTCATATTATTGATTTACATAATTTAGGTATGGACTTAGCCATATACCAAGTCTTGAAATGTGGGAGCATATATATCTAAACTGCTTCTATGTATAAACATATAACTAATTCTTAAGCAATTAACTTTTATTACAGCAAGATAAATAAAACAAGGCAATGGACCTGCATATATCAAAATTTGATGAACTATTTCATGTTCCACGTGTATGTTACTGAGACTTACAGCCATACTGATATTCAGCACATTATTAAACCCTGGAATAGAATGATTTCTTGTACAAATCAAAAGAGTGCTGTTAAAAGTTAAAAATATAGGACTGAAATCAAATATACATAGAATTTCTTGAATGTAACCCAGATTATTGTTTCCATGATTAATGCTTGGAATTATATTTAATATACCACACAATCATATTCAGTAGTTAATAGACATTTACTTTTAAGATGTTCATATGTGAACATTTCATCTACATCACATCTGCCTCCCTTCCTCCCTTCCAGTACTCCTGTGTTTATAATCTCTCTCCCAAATTCATGACTTCTTCTTTAAATATTATTATTGAATGCATATGTATATAAATAAAATCATTTATGTCAACCTTCATAAACTCATATTTAACATTGATCCCATGTAGATGTATCTAGGACTGAACACTCATCTTTGAGGACATATTTGAGAGCGCCTAGAGAAATCTACATTCACTTTCTCAGCAGTCATTGACTGTCTACAGCTCCTCATATGAGTGGGACCTTGCTAATTAGCCCCCATCCCATCCATGCTGGCATGTCAATTGATGTAGTGCTAGTTTAGGAAACCATATTATTGAGATTTTATGAGTGCTGTTATATTATCAGGTCCAGAAGACACTATCTATCAATAGGCATTATGGGCCTCTGACTCTTACCATCTAGTACCATCCTTTTCCTCAATTTTCCCAAGTAGGGCCTGCTCTTTGGGTTTTCTGTCCTGTCCAGTTCCCACAGCCGGTAAGCCCCAAATAAAATGACACAGAGAGTCTATATTAATAATAAACTGATTGGCCCATTAGCTTAGGTTTCTTATTAGCTCTTATAGCTTATATCAACCCATTATTTTTATCTATGTTAGCCACATGGCTCAGTACCTTTTTCAGTGGGGTAGATCACATTCTGCTTCTTCTGTGGTCTGGGCAGGACTTGGGAGCTTCCTTCTTCCAAGAATACTCCTGTTCTCATTACCCTGCCTCTACTTCCTGTCTGGTAACCTGCCTGTTCTTCCTGCCTGGCCAATCAGCATTTATTTAAAACATGATTGACAGAATACAGACGATTCTCTCACACGACTTCCCCTTCTTTTTTTTTTTTTTTTTTTTAACAAAGGAAAATATCCATAGTCCATTTTGGGGGAATGTGGGCATAGTATTCCAGGCTACTTCCGGCTGGTTGGGGGTGCTGATAATCTTATGGAGACCTAAAGAAAATTCAGAGTTATGATCAAGTTCTGACTGAAGTATCCTGCCAGTCTTGATCATCGCAGGAAGTAGTCTTGAATCTGTCTGAATGTAGAACTCAGACATCTGGGCCATCTGTTCCTACCGGAGATTTCTCAGGTGGTCTTCCTTGATCAAACTTGATTTTTCTTAACTCAGAATGAATCCATAGCCTCTCATTTCCTGTGAGAACAAAAGCAAAATCTCTTCTCCACAGTAACATACATTTTGACTTCAATTTTGAAGTCAAGATATTTTTAAAATACCTACCTTGGATTAATTCAGCAGCAATTATAAGAAAATACCTTTTAGCAGCTATTGCTCCTTCCTCAGCATTCAAACAATTCAAAGAGAGCATAATAACATAGAGTATCAAGATTCTCTGTGTGTTTTCCATCTTTATGCTGCTTTATTTAAAACTCTATTTATTTTATTTTTAATTTTTGTCTTTTTGAGACAAGATTTCTGTGTATCTTTGTCTTTGAACTCACTCTGTAGACCAGACTGTCCTTGAACTCAGATATCCTCCTGTTTCTGCCTCCCAGGCAGTGGGATTAAAAGTGTGTGCTACCACACCTTGAAGTCACAGAGGTCAGTCTACCTCTGTCTCCCAAGTGTTGGGATTAAAGGTGTGTAGCACCACACCCAACTACTCTCTTGTTTGTTTTTGTGACTTTAACCTTTTTATTTTCAAGCCTGCATATATTTTTAACACACACTAAAACATTTAGCTTTTTTTCTTTGAATCTCTCTTTACTGTATATCTCTCCTTTTCTGACTACACAAGTCTTTCATTTACCAAGCAATATGGATAGGATTAAAGCCATGGCTTTGATGGCCAAATCCAGCCCATTCCTTAGCTTTCTGTGATTCCAGCCTCATGGCAGAGATATTAGCTGTAGCCGTGTTTATTGCCATAACTCCATAGCATTTCAAGGTCCTTTACAGCAAGCAGGCTGCAATAGTATATCTACAAACAACACTCAAATGCTCTCTCTGTAGCTGGACCTCCTGTCTCAGAGAGTCAGAGTTTGCAATGGCAGTACAGCCCAGAAAACTGGCATTTTAAAACGGTGCAGCTTTTTTTCCTGCTACGGCTGAAAACCAAAAAGCATGTGGTCAGTTTTTCACTAACACCATTTAGATGTTTTCTAGAAGGACCTCTTAAAAGAGCTGCAAGGTTTTGCAGCTAAAGCTGGGTGAGGAAGCATCTCTTAAATGAGATCACTTGCTTGCCTCTAGCAAACAGAGCAGACCCGAGAAATTGCTGCTACCAAGAAGCCATGCATAATGCTGTTATTTTGTTCTAGAATTAATTCCCAAGCTGTCTCAGGCAGTTGCTCCACATTGGGCACCAGATGAAGGCATAAGTCACAAAACAATCCCACACCAGTTTGGAATTCTATTTAATAAAATGGTTATTTATTTAAAGGGAAAAAAACTTACAGATCACCATCCTAGACAACAACCTCTGCACGATCAGAAAAGAAGTCTAGTAGCCAGAAGCGGAGCCAAAAGCAAGAGAGAGAGCACACAGCTACTGCTGCTTTTTTAAAGTAAATGAGACCATGCCCAAGTGTCCTGGTATCTTAAAGGCTATTGGCTATTGCAGATGTGTATGTTGGCAATGCAGTGTCATTTATATTTTAATTGTTGATCAGTTGTGGATCTTTGTATTAGTTTTCATCTGATGAGTGTTGAGACTGAGACTAATCTATGAGTATAAGGACAGGTGTTTAGAATATAGTTAGAACTTTTAATAGTTCAGAAAAAAAGGAAGTAGTGGGGGAACTGGGAGGGATCTAATGACAGAGGAAATTAAAAGTACAGCACGGGGAGAAAGAGAAAGCCAAATTTAACAGTAAAGAAAATAGAAACAACAATAGAGAACAAAATTATAAATTTATTTAAATTACTTAAAAATACACATAAAATAGCTACAGTAATACAATATATATATATATATATATATATATATATTGATTACTGTATATATATGAACACACACATGTGCTTGCATGAACACACACACACCTCAAACATTGATATTATGATACAATGGTGATCCCAGGAAGAACCCCAAACTTTTTAAAACAACAACAACAATAATAATACAACCATCTCCCCACTTGTTGATCAGAGGAATGAGAAAGACTCCTAAAACAATATGGGTGATTGCCATTGACCCTTGTTGCCTTCTATAACTTGAAAGTAAGACCCTATTCCTACAGACATCATATACATTGAACATAGAATTTGGAAGAATTGATCTGCAACTGATATAGAAGCCTCTTCACTGTGGATTGGCTCTAATTTTATCAGAAGTTGCTACCAAGTCACAGGAACAGCTGGTAGTCTGAGAAAACTATAAAGCCTATGTAACACAATAATGACTAACTGAAAAGACATCCCCAATAGCATAATAAAAACCTTCAACATAGGGGTAGCCTAGAGTCATCTAATTTGACTTACAGAACACACATGCCTAGTATATAAAATTAGCTAACTTCACATGCCTGGAAAAATTATAGACAACAGAGGAGAGCAACTACTCTCAGTTACATTTTAATAATGAAATTGTTTAAAATGCTGTTATCCAAAAGAAAATAGAAACACAGACATGGATTCTCAAATACACTTATTCAGTTGTTCACTAAATTTTGTGAGCACAAAGCTCATTATCTTTCACCAATCCAAATTCAGTGAGTTCTTGTTTTGTGTTCGATAATAGGAAGTTAGCAAGGAAAAAATTAAAATACTCTTCACCAGCTATAAAGTGCTTAAGATGTTATAGTACTATGTTTTTATTACCAAAAATATCTTATAATTATATAGATAACAACCAAATAATAAAAGCAAAGAGAATGATTTGAAAGACCAAATAATAGCCTGGCCCTAAGATTTTGATGTTTCATAGAACTTAATTCAGAATCTGGTTTAACACAGAACATGTGAAATCAGGGTCTTACATGAACATAAAGATTTTCACCCATCTAGACAATTAGTGATGCTATGAGGATGTGATTTTATACAGCTATGATTTTTTTTTAATTTTTGAAGTGCAGAGAATAAAGGTTAATAATTATGCACAAGATAAATCATTTTGCTATGTAATTAACTTTAAATTACATTAACAATAAAGGTACAGTTAAATTTGTACTGATATATGAAATTTTAAGAAATGTTAATACATTTAATTGGCATTTAATAAGATAGCTGCTACAAGTTAATTTGACATCAATTTGCATAGTTCATAAATGCCATTTCTTTTCATATTTAAGCTCATATATTCAATATAATGCTCATATAGTTTATCATGGATGACTAAAATATATTAATTTTATGTATAAAATGAGTGTGAGCCTTGCTCATATGATTTTGATAAAGTACTCATTTCTTACTTACTGATACTTATTAGTTCTTCATCAGAAGACAATAAATTGACATTCAGAATATCAAGTATACATACTGCTTTTTCTACAATTCTACTGAGCATATCAAGATGAATTGTAAATCCTTTAGTTTTTCATCAAGCTCTCTTGGAACAGAATTATAATTTTATTGTCTTGAAGCTCATGTGCACAGGTAAATAAAATAAATGAAGATGACTCATGAATAGATACTCCTTTAGTTCATGATTAAGTGGAGAAAAGAAGAGTTAAAACATTCAAAATGCTAAAAATTTCATCATCACCCACAAAATAAATGGAAAATACTATGACAAAATTTCTAAGAGCTAGACACACACACATAAAAATCAAACAGATTAGCTACATAAGTGTTCACAATGAATAATCCTTCTAGAGAGGCCAGTAGTATGGCCAGATATTACCACTTAAGAGTGAGGACCTGACTTTGAATGCTCAGAATTATGTGAAGCCATATATGATACCATGCATCAGTTATGCTACTGATTCTATATAGAGATAAGAGGCAGAAACAAGAGAATCCCTGAAAAATCATGAACCAGATAGCATGCCATATGCTGAAGCAAAATAATAAATAAGAAACTGTGTTCCAGATAAATTGGAAGGCTAAGACCTACACCTACATACAAGTGTGTCCTATGTTCCCACCTGAGTACCATACACACCAGACTGCACACATATACACACACACAAACAGACACACACACACACAGAAACATGCACAACTACACAGACAAAATGAAAGATTTAAAGAAAACAAACAAAGGATTAACAAAGTGATGACATATCCCTTGGTGTATATAAATTCAGATGCTTAATTTAAGATGATAACTGAATGAATTCATGAAATTTCAAGTTTGGTCTAACCAATAAGACATCAAAATGAAAAAAACTATTCTGAAGAGAAGATTTGAATTAAATATTGGTAATAATTTATTAATAATTTGAACATATGAAATATTTGCAAAAAAAAAAAGATGTCCAGGAAAGGAAAACTGAGAATTCAAAATAGCAATACTAAGAGAACATCCTGAGCTTAAAATAACTACGTTATGGGAAAAAGACTAATATATAAATGATCATTGGGTAATTAAATAATTAAGTCAGCCAAAAATAAATAGCATGAAAGGAAATATCAAGGCACACAACTCTAAATGGAGAGAGGATAATCACAAGTTTTTTTTAAAGGCCATTATAGATAAATAATTTAGCCACAGTTCACATGTATTTCTTAAAGAGTATAGTGTATTTATTATAGATATAACACATCTATCAAGTGTGTACAGATATGTAGCTTAATATACTCAACAACTTTTAGATGTACATATAGTCTTGAAGTTCATTTCTCAAAACCCTAACACCCCACCCTTCAATATCCAACCATGGCAGTGTGCTAGTGTTTAAAAGCAGGACTTCTGAAGGAATTCAATTTTGGTGAGAACTTGAGATGTCCCAATGGCAATAGACTCAGTACCTTTACCACACAAAACACCAGACAACTTTGATGTTCTTTTATCTTTAATCATGTAAAGAGAAAGTGAGAAAGTGTCTGTCAGCCTTCACCAAACACCAGCTATGTTGGGTTAGAGCTTACAGTGTCTGGTCTCTAGAGCAAGATGAAATTAGTTTTTGTCATTCTAGCAATATAGTCTCTAGAGGTGTTCTATGGGCAGAGTATGGAATGGAAATATTATTCATAAATAAAATACAAAAAATCTTGTTATGAGATTAGAAATTGAATCAGTACAGTGAAAACACATTGCATGTACACAAAAGCAAACAATGATTTGGCAAGGTCGACTTCACAACATCCTGTGTTTCAACTATTGAACTTAAGATCCCAGTACAACAAAAGTAGATTTTAGATATCAAGGCAAAAACACACAGTCTATTTTCAAAGCAATATTTGATTTACATTCTTTTGTTTTGCCTTTTTTATTTGTTTTAAAACATTCTGTAAACAATGAAGAAAAGTTTGGGTGAATCGAGGATGCAGATGAATATATTATTTAGGTCTCCAGGTTCAAAAACCAAAATCTACAAAGGAGGAAAAAGTTACACTGAGCCTAGAATTTTTTATAAAAAATAGTCCAATTACACTGAAGGGATATCTGCAGACTGCTGGGGAGAACCAAGTTACTAAAACAGTAAACTTCTCTTTTAGAAAGAGAAAGCAATTGGTAGACATACAATGTTATTAATATTATAATTTTATTGATGACCTTGCATCATTTGGTCATATGATTCTTTTGCTTGCCATTTTTAAATATGTGTTTAATGGAAGTAAAAATTTCTAGAAAGAATACAATAAGTGTATGTGAGGGCTGAAGAAAGTCAAATATTAGGAGAATTTAAGTAGTTGGTAGTAAAAAGATAAAAGTGTCGTTAAGATGACTCCACCAGGGTGGGTTGGGGATAAGGGGGG